>NC_134700.1:202942345-203067345 GCF_043290135.1 Rhipicephalus microplus
CCGCACGATAGAAACACTGTGAAGGAAGTGCACACAATGTCAAATACCAATGGCTGGTATAATGAGGCAGCCAGCTTTAACGAAGAGAAGAAATTGTAGGGTGCGCCGTTGTCTTCAAGCCTGAATATCGTAGATTACGGGAGTTGGAGTGAACAAACAGCACAGAATGAAAAATTAGTGGACCCCATACCCTTTAGGAGTTCAACGCGATAGCGATATCGCGTTGCCAGTGCGTGCTTCGTACACTTAGGGCATGAAACTTCTTCAAACTTGCTATGCGCCCACTACGTGGCCTTAAGAGAATAGGCGCAGTAGCGTGAGTGTGCCTTTTGTAGTGGTTGACCGGCTTTAAATCACGAAGTCATTGTAATAATCACTTGTTATGACACTCACTGGCAATGGGCGCTTGTACCATGCAATATTACTGCAATACCTCATGTTGCACGGTGAAGCATGTATACAGGACGCGTGTGTCTGTAAAACCTGAAAGCTACTTTCACTGCATTTCCAAGCAGAAGTTATTTTCACTGTATTCACCAGCGGACGCGTGTTCATGTGGCAGAACATCCCCTTGCTACACAAAAGTCCCTAGTTCCATCCCCACTCTGACCGAGAATTTTTCATCATTTATTTTATTGACATCGTTCTCGATTTTTTGGTCACGCATAAAATGACGATTTTTCGCCCACAACCAACGATATTGACACGAACGCTGGCACAGGATTTGCTGCTAAACGAGCACTTTAACAGTATCGCTCTGAAATGCGTGCACCAACTGGCATTTTATGGCCTCATTAGCAAAGTGTACGCTGGAATATATTTAAATAACACACATTCCACTTATTAGCGGCTGTAGTTGAGACACTGAAGGCGGCATAGGAGGCCTCTTGTGTTTGCGGCTGTCATTCCTTACTGCGCGTACTACAAGCGCATGGCGTTCCTTGCAGTGTACTAGGCTGAGTGAGCATTAGTGGAATATCTAAACGCAAGATACCTCTTGTGATGTTTTAACGTTACGCTGTTTGATTGCGTGGCCATTATACCGGCGCCGAGGTAATTTACAACGCAGCCGGCGTAGCACTAAAACCGCGTGAAACGAGAGCACGCCACATGGAAGCCACGAGCTGATCCCCTGAGGTCTAATTTTGCAGGCGGTTCAGTCCATACTATACACGCAGCCACACAATCACCAGCCGGCTGCTGCAGCCAAGGCTCATTCAATCAGCGAGGCTGCCTCTCTCTTAGCCATGGCTTTTCACCCTTCTTGGGCCCTACGTGCTCACACAGCTGTGTGGCATCATTCACTTTCCTTCACTGGGTATGAAAATTTATTCACCGGACTGTCCGTCTCACCGCGATGCGGGAACCATTTTAGGCGTATTTTCATCAGAGTTCCCGGTCGCGGGGACGACGTTCGCGGTACTTTGTGCAGCAAGGAGCTGTATACTACCACCGTGAAGAAGAACCCAGCCACCGCAGCCATCGCGATTCCAGCGCGCGCGACCAGATGCGAGAACGACGGACCGGCGTGGCATCGCTTAACGACCCGTCGAGCCCACGGCTCATCACGCATTTTTCATGGCGCCCCGAACCCGGGACGCTGTTGCTCTCTCCACGTCTTCGCTTCGGCCAACGACGGCAGTGGTGGTGCCCCGGGACCTCGTTTGTCATCGGGGCGGCACGGCGGCGTGGGCGATGCTCGGGGAGCGAGAACCACCTCGATGATCTTCTTCGGTCGCCCCTCCGCATTTCCCTCGATGCATTCTCGCCCCTTCTTCGGCACTCCTTCAATTTTCCGCGCTTTTACCCGAAACGCACGCTTGCGAGAGAGAACCGGTGATGGGATGGCAGAACTAAAAATTCGCTAAAGTGAAACAGAAACGACGCAACGATGACTATCAAGTCAGCGCTCCGTCCTGCTCCTTTTACTGTAATGTGAAAATACGGGCGAGTTAGTGATGAATGCTGAACCACGGCGAACTAGCGAGATGTGTACCATAAGATGGACGAACAGGGCACTGACTTAAGTGTATCCGAAGGAAGCAAACCAAATGCACGTTCGTGCTTCTTATGGTGTCTCAATAGTAGCACTGAGGTTTACCATGGTTTACTGTATAGTATTTTGTGCTGTTCATAATTAAACTAGCCCATTTAGAACGCTAGAGAATTCTTAACGATTTCCGAAGAGGACGTAGCCCAGCCACATGCATCTGTATGGCCTGACACACCAGATGGAGATGGTGAAACATCACCGATGCATAGTACCAGCAAAGTAACACCTTATACCCAACAAACTAAGTATATAGCACAGCGTAGGTGGTTATGACATCACAACAATGGCCGTCTTTGACGCCGTAGTTTTCCTTCTTCCACCTCCGTTGCCACCGTCCGTGTCCGCAATCTTGAGTGGGCGAAATAAGGAAAAAGAACGAAGTGAAACTAAATAAAATACCCATCACTCGCTGAGGTTAGAACCTGCGCCCTCTCTGTACCAGTCTAGTGTCCTATCCCAGAACCATGCCGGTGCTTGAAAGCACTTCAAAAAAAAAAAAAAGAAGAAAAAGAAGACGCTATATAGGTTTCATGTCGGGAAGGAACCGAAAAAGCAAAGTAACCAATAGGTGTCATGCAAAGCGGATTGTGTAACCAGTCATCATACTATGTGAATTCCGTAACTGTTGGGTCGTTGAATGCTTCTAAACAACTACGAAAGCTTCAGCCATGATTTTTCATTGTTATCAGCCACAGCACCGCAATGTGCACGAAATTCCTTGCAGGTGTGCCGCAGGTTTCACACTTCTGCACAGCATGACGAACAATGACACATTGGATGCTTTTTTTCTCCACGAAAATCATGGTGGTGTATAGCGCAGTGGGTGCATCGAGAGTGTACTCATATCAGTTGCCAAGGAAGTCCATAAGGTCCCCATGATCTGTTTCTTCCGAACCTCAATGACGCTCTCTCTACCATGTTAACGTATGCAATAAAGCGTCGTACGAGAGTACAAAATTAGGGGACCCCAAAGCTTCACCTTCAGGAGTTGAACACGATAGTGACATTCTGTTCCTAGTGCGCACTTGAAACACTTAGTGCATGAAACCTTAACATGACATAAATAATGTCACAACCCTGTCGTGTACGCCGTCAAACATTTCCCGCCAGACAGTGACACATACCCGCGGGCGGGTATGTGCCATTCGTATGCGGATATGTGTCACAGGTGATTGACAGTTAATATCTACCTAGTAACGCTGAGAACACATATGGGTCATTTGGGCGCGTGAGCGTTGAAGGAAAGCTCACATCAGCTGCGTTGAACCAGTGAAGGTAAAAAAAAATGGCCCCGTATCTGCATGTTTCACTGCAAATGTCGTCGAAAGACGATAGTCTTGCGCGTGGAGAGAGTGAACAAAACGTTTGTTTGATGTTCCGCCGAGAAAATCGGTGAATTGCATTCTGGAAGCGCTACGTCAGAGAGTCTCGATCCGTGCAGCGAAGGTGAACGAGCGCATCGAGGCACGTTAGACACGAGCGCCATCTGGCAGTTATCTTCGAAAACGAAGGAAAGCGTGCGCGCCCACGGAGAAAGATGCGCGCCTGTCTCGGAGGAGGCCATAAGGTGTAGAACGCAAAGCGAGGGGCAGCTGGCAGCACCGTGTCGTCTTAGCAAAATGTTGGAAACATTTGCATTTTTGAGCATGACGTTGCACTGTCAGCGCAGCGTGATAAACGCTACGGTCCTTAAAATCACTTAAATGTACCTTGTCTAGTATAAAGCCACACATACAAAACATCGAGGGGTTATTATGGTGCCTCACAATAATTGCCTTTTAATTGACAATCACACAAGTATGAACACTGAAGCTTGAGCAATATTGGTGGGCACTGCGGATGGGGCTAGCCGCTTAGAGTATAGCTTGGTGCCGTTTAAGGTATCGTTATAACAGACAAATAGACAAATTTACAGACAGGCAGACCAATATTTTTGCGTCGAAGTACCTCAAGAAAGACTATCGTCTTTCAAAAATGTCAAGGTCCCAGCAGGAATCAAACATACCAGCTTTCATCGTGGCAACCAAGTATTCCACCACGAACGTACTTTAAGTCTCGCCGCTACTTTTCAAATAGACCGTAATATTCGTGAAGCATTGATCGGGGATGCAGTGATGACTACCCTATTTTAAAAACAATACATATGTATTCCTACAATACAGCCCTCATGTCGGGTTAATATAAACTGTAGTTAAGCGCAATGCAATGAATGTGACTGAGTTCTTAAAGCAACGAAAGAACGGTGCGAACAGACATTAAATTGCTAAAAAAACAGTGCATCAGCACGAAGTGAATGGCGATGAGTTGGCGAAGCTATAAGTCCTAAGGTGCATAATGTCTAAGTTGATATCGTCGACTAGTAAAAGGACGGATGCGCAAACAAACAGGTAGGCGTATGCACGGATGGACGCAAACGTGGACGTATGCACGGATGCATGAATGGTAGGACGGAAGGACGCACAAATAGGCGGATGAATAGGTGGATGGACAGACGGATGGATGCATGAACAGACGGACAGCGTGAGTTATCATGTATAGTGCTGTCGTGTAGTTGATTATACACAAAGTCGGTTGTTTACACATGTGTTTTCCTTTTTGGTGCGCAGGTGGTCAGCTTCGGTTTCTGTTGTGCGGGGAGTGATGGGCGCCAAACATGCCGGCCCTAAGGAGCTTCACCCCTTATAGCTGGCATCGGCAGCGTTGACCCAACGAGTGCTACGTATCAGCTTACCGCTTCTCATCATTCTTGGATGTTTTGATGTTGATGTTTCAAAACACAAGGAGACCTGGTTCACACAACGCAAAAAAAATCTATGTAGACAGAGCCTCCCAAAATCTCGCGCCCACGAGGAGGAACAAAGGTGTCATTGACCCATTCTTTATAACAGGCGTCAACAACTTCAAGCAACTAAACTACACGTCATACTTCGGTGTACATAGGCCCCTGACCACCGCATTAACGGATGACTATTGGAACAACTATACTTCTGGTTATGGTACTGACATTTCAGTGATTTGGCCCAAGTTAAGGAAGTGACAACAGACTGCTGGACGCGCATTCATGACTTATCGACGCGTCAACATCACAGATACGTAACAGGCGTACGCGTATTGACAATGTGTGCGCACGTAATCACCATCTCGAGCTAATGAAACATTTCACCCTACTCCAGTTCATGCAGGTAGTGCGTGTAGCTAACCTTCTTCCATCCACATGCTTCACATAAGGTCAATTCCCAAGGTACGTGGTATTTGCAAATTTTCATTTAGTAGCGGCTGCTTTCTACGTTAGTAACTATTGCTAACGGCATTTCTAATGGCGAGAGTAGTAATGGCTACGAACGTCCCCCCTACTAACTACACATACTAACGAGATGATAACGTATGTGAATATTAGTTATAATTCATTACAGCATGAGAATAAATACATGCTCTGCCCCAAGCGGGATGGCACAGCGCTCTCCAATAGTTGAGTACGAAGTACTCGGAATCGTTAAACATTTTCTATACACACAGATGTCTCTTGTTTACCTTGCAATATTTTTTGTGGCTGTGTTTGTGTGAACCATCGAATGTACATGTTCTTTCAACGTCACCTGACATCCATGTTCACGTTAACGACGTCTGTTTTGTCATCATCGGTATTGCATGTCTAAGAACAAAATGTTCTGGTGAAATGTTAATGACGTCTGTGACAATAAATTTTTCTAACCAGGTGGTGTCTATGTCCGGTTACCCTAGGAATTTATCCCTAGGGCTTCATCAAGTGTGAGGCCTCCGGAATTGCTTTTAGCTATCCCAAAGTACAGTAACTCAACAAAAGGATACGAGTCACATTTGTTCCCAGAACTTGTTTTTTTTTTCATATATAACTGCGACCTAGCCCACTACAGGCATGCACACAGGCGAACAGAAAGGCAAATATCGTGAAAATCGCGTCACCTCGTGAGCCAGGTCAGCACAAACACATGCCGCGGCGTTCGATTGAAAAAATAAAACGACGAAAGAACCCAACGCGATGCTTGCTTCGCCTCCAAACAAGCAACCGTGGAGAAACGCGCCGCATTTGGGCAGCCACTGAAACCAGCGGGCAACGAACGCTTTACAGAAGCAACACTGCACATCGCTGTGACGGCAGGCACCACGTGCCGCTCGTTAGCCGTAAAATGGCAGGAATATGCTTGTCGCCCTTCGTTTTTACAGTTATTTTAAAACGCATGATCTTTTTTGATGTAATGCATGCCTTACGCGAACAACTTCATTATTACCCTCGTTAGCAGGCGAGCAGCGTGTTTCTGCTTTGAAGCTCGTTCTTGACTTGACCAAGCAAGACAGCCTGGGCATCTATGAAACGCGAAGGCTGACTTGGGCGTTTTGAAGTCTGCTGCTTGCTTCACGCCGACTTGCTCAAGTTAAGTTGAAGTCGCGAGCCAAGCAACATCTCTGCATTCGGGTAGAGTGTACTAGAATTCTAGTACACTCTAATTCGGGGGTTACGCTCTCTTACACTCTCTCCACACGCGTGACTGCTCCACCGAGCTCCCGCGATTCGAGCGCCCTCAAACGCAAAAACGCGCTTATCCTCTCAACCATAGCCTCCTATATTTTTTTGTGCCCGCGCATTAGCGCTAAATACATACGCGCCATCCGTCCCTTATAGTTTTGGCGCTCGCCGCCAGATGCCGCACCGATCCCATAATAACAGCAGACGACGCGGCCTATGCACGCTTGCGTTTATGACGGTCTAGAAACCGTCTACATTGCATTGGATTATGCGTATACGTTAAGAAGTGCGCACACACCAAATTTTTAACACAAGCACTGTATGCAGAATGCAATGTGAGCTTTGTTATTTGATTTCGCGCTCAAAGCTTGAGCACTTTTCGAGACAATGGTTTGACATGAAAATCTTTTGCCAAGTCGTGTTTGTCAGTCACACTCGTCGCGAAGTTCAGAAAAAGTGGGCGGAGAAACTTCACGAGCACAACCTCCAAAAGTTTTTTATGATGTCCCGGGGTCGAGCACTTGAGTTTGTCACGTTTCTGTAGTATTTGCGCGGCGTTGTCAACGGCAGCCTTCAGTGGCTGATTCATCTTTCTCGCTCTTGCGAGGAAAACTTCCGCGTAATTCTTTAGAGAATTTAGAACCATTACGAGCTCAGTTGACGGATACAGGAGTACACCTGGGTGGATATCTCCACATTCAATCAGAACATGCTCCGCCGTTTCCTTATCTTTCCCGCAGCATGTGCATTGTTCTTCTTCTTTACTGAATCTTGCTTTATAACTACGCGTTCTAAGGCAACCCGATCTCGCTTCAAACAGTAAAGCGCTTCCCCTTGAATTATCGTAAAATGCCTCCCTCCTTATTTCATTTTTGCCCTTTCGGTAGTTACTCAAAGCCGGTTTTTTCTCCATAGCTGCCATCCATTCTCTCGTTTTGCGCCTCGGCGCTCCGCCAGGAGCGCTCGCATCCCATAATAGCTCGGGGGACGGCGCTGAGGGACCGACCGCTCGGGCACAAAGTTATAGAGGAGACTATGTCTCAACTTACTCTCAGCTACTCCACCCACACCACCTGCTCCGGTTGCTAGGGGCGAGGATAAGCGCGTGCGCCCACAGCTGTTGCTATGGGAGAGACATTGAAGGTGGAGAGATAACACCTGCAGGTGCGCGGACAGCGACAGACGCTTGACTCCTGGCATGCCCCTACTAAACATCGCATTCGCATTTAAAACCCCCTGCGCTGTTGATTATCAGTCGCACCCGCCGATGAACACAGTTCGGGGAACCACTGCGCAGAATTTTTTCACAGCGCGAGTCGAGTACTGGATACGCAAAGCCCGCGCTTCTGCTGTAGGTGCCACCACCAGTTTGCACGTTGTTTCTTTCGCTGCAGCTTGCGCATCTTTGCGTGGTCTGTGACATGCTACGAGTCACCTCTAATATACGCCAAGGGAAGACACAGCATCAGCCAAGAAGACCACGTTGAGCCTCTAAGATCTACGAGCTTCGCCGTTTCTTGAGCTGTCAACGGCTAGTGCAAACTTCTTCCTTTTTAAACTTGTTGCATATCTTTAGTTTACTTCCAAACTCTCTCTGGAGCACGCAAACTTATGACAATAGGTCATCCATCTCTTTTCAACATCGACTGACAGGGTGTCTTTGGTGTAGGTAATAGAAGAAATTTTCTCATGTGTAAGTGAACTCAATTACGACAGTTTGCGTCAGCGGGTGTCATGTATCATGTTTCTCGTTCTATGTGGGAGAAAATATGCGGAAAGTAAAATTTTTCTCATTTCCTCTTTTGTATGATACGAACATATCTGTGATGCCTGTAAACACTAAAGTGCTAGATAGATAGATATGTGGGGTTTAACGTCCCAAAACCACTATATGATTATGAGAGACGCCGTATTGAAGGGCTCCGGAAATTTAGACCACCTGGGGTTCTTTAACGTGCACCCAAATCTGAGTACACGGGCCTACAACATTTCCGCCTCCATCGGAAATGCAGCCGCCGCAGCCGGGATTCGAACCCGCGCCCTGCGGGTCAGCAGCCGAGTACCTTAGCCACTAGACCACCGCGGCGGGGCAACACTAAAGTGCTATTTTACGCAGTCTGTGCGTGAGAAATCTAGGCATCTCATACGTAACATTTCTCTTTACCATTAAACACATTCAATTACTTTAAACTGTAGGTCACAGATTCCACAGAACTGATAATAAACTGAAGTGTTTGCACCGATAAACAATAAATTGTTTAACAATATTAGCAAGTGGTAAATTAAACAAGTACTTCTGAGAATATCGACTGATTGATCCATAAATGAATGAATTATTGAACGAATGCATGAATCAATCAGAGTGAAGTCGCTCCAATCAAAGCGTTGTGTTTTAAATAACTTTAGAGCTTTCAGCAGCGTTCACACAGTCAGTTTTATTTCTCAATGAAAACAATGTGATTCCTTTGGCTTCGTAAGTAAGATGAGCGGCCCTTACCTGGTTTACGAATTGCTTTTCTGAGATTTCCGAGTGATAGAGCATGTCCAGAAAGGCTCCCTAGACGTCACGAAGACACGATGCATCGCTATACGGGCAATGTGGCTGGCGAAAAATAGAAAATGAAGAATGAAGAGAACAAGAACAATAATAAAAGGTGCAGAAATTTTGCACAATGGCTTCAATCACCAATAGTACAAGAACGTATTCCAGAAACATATGTAAAAAGATTTGAGCTACAACGTCAGTGGCGTTAATTCAAATATTTCGCCCCAGGCTATAAATGACTGCTATTGCTCCGTCTTCAAAAAAAAAAAAAAAAGTAGTCTCGTTTGAGCCATGTTGGAAAGGGGTGCAGACGGAACGGAAACTATAACACTCACCGCACCCTTGTGTGCACAGTTGAGTCCCGAGCGAGTCTGTACATAAATTGACGAATGGGAGAGCAAGTCAGAGGGGATGACATCAGAGCCTGTAATATAGGCAACGGAGCCATAAGACTTGTTCAATGCAGCGAAGGCTACTACGATGGCGTATGAAGACGAGAACGAGAACCAGTGCACGAAACAGTATATATATATATATATATATATATATATATATATATATATATATATATACGCCTGGCTTATGCGAGAAGCTTCAGTCACGCTATCTTGGCCCCTAAAAAGTTGTCGAACCGACCTCACCAGTGAACTACCTTGTCACACCTGTTCATGTCCCCACTGACCAACGCTGCCGCGGGACAGAGATTGTGCACATTTCGCGTCTCAAGCCCTAACGTATGCGTTCCCCAGCGTAATTCGCGGCCACGCTGGCCGCTTCCGTAGACGGGGGAAATTAGTGTAAGAATTTATTGGACGTCATCTTCCTCATCTGTCAAAAACCATCATGACTCTTCGCGTGTTCCTCTTCATCATCGGCGCCATCTTGCTGTTGCTTGAATAAAGCGTCAGCTGAACCGTTGTATTTCAATATATATATATATATATATATATATATATATATATATATATATATATATATATGATGGTATGCGTCATCACATCACCTTCGCTGTCTTAATTTCTTAATTTCATGTGCTCATGAACTAATTTTAGGTTGCGACTTTCTCTCATCAGCATCTGCATTAATTTCTTGCCGTCAACGTGTAGTCGAAATGACCGAGACCAATCACTGCAGCGAACGCGTCAACGAAAAACCATTGCGTTTCTTCACAGCTTCCGAATCCATACTGCTCCCGGGTCAGCAGCAACTCATCACCATCACTTCTCTGAATATTGCCAATGGTGACGTCCTTATAACCCCTTCCAGCAGCTGTCTAGCTCGTGGCGTTGTAGTCCCCTCCAGCCTAGTGCGGTTCAAAGACAGTGCTGCGATAATCTTTGGCCTGAACCCTACCCCAGAGCCTGTCCTCCTACCCCAAGGTTCTGCAGTGTCATGTTATGTGGATACCCAACCGGTATCTTTGGTCTCTCTTGACTCCTTGACAGCTCAGCCACAACAGGCCAAGTCTGTTACTTCCTCCTCCATTGCTCCCGGGATAAATCCTGACCTTTCTGCTTCTCAACGTGAGGCGTTGCAAAATTTGCTAACGAAAAACCAGGCCTCCTTCGACGCCAATGCATCATCGCATCGACACTGACGGTCAGACTGTTGTACGCCGTCGTCCCTACCGAGTCTCCTTGGCCGAGCGCAACATCATCGAGGAGAACGTGACCGATATGCTAAAAAGAAACATCATACGACCCTCTACCAGTTCTTGGTCATCACCCGTTGTGTTGGTACAAAAGAAGGATGGATTGGTGCGATTTTGTGTTGATTAGCGCGCGCTTAACAAGATTACTCGAAAGGATGTATATCCGATGACCCGTATAGATGATGCACTTGACTCATTGCAAGGCACCCAATACTTCTCCACCCTTGACCTTCGGTCCGGGTATTGGCAAATACCAATGGACGAAGCAGACAAAGAAAACACCGCCTTTTCTACGCCGGACGGTCTTTACGAGTTTAACGTAATGCCATTCGGCCTATGTAATGCTCCCGCCACATTTGAAAGGATGATCGACACTGTTCTTCTTGGCCTTAAGTGGAAAACTTGTCTATGCTACCTCGATGATATCGTCGTGTTTTCTCCCACTTTTGCTGATCATCTGCAACGCCTAGATCAAGTGCTCACATGTCTCTCCAATGCTGGACTTGCAACTAAACACAAAGAAGTGCCATTATGGCAACACAGCTATAAAAGTTCTAGGACATTTCGTTAGTAAAGATGGCATCCAGCCCGATCCTGACAAAATTTCATCAGTCCTCAACTTTCCGCGACCCTTTTGCTCCAAAGAACTACGCAGTTTCCTTGGACTCGCATCGTACTTTCGCCGCTTCATTCGCAACTTTGCCACTATTGCCGCTCCTCTCCACAAACTCCTTGCCAGTACCGGTTCCTTCGATTGGAATGATCAATGCGAAGCCTCATTTCAAGAACTCAAGCAGGCACTGACATCCCCACCAGTGCTTGGTTATTTCGATGACAGGGCACCTACGATATTACACACTGACGCTAGTGGACAAGGAATCGGCGCCGTAATCCTCCAGCGCGACCATGCCTTTTGCGAGAAAGTTGTCGCGTATTCAAGCCGCACTCTGACCTCTGCAGAGAAGAGGTACTCGATAACCGAACAAGAGTGCTTGGCTGTTGTCTGGTCCATCCAAAAATTTCGTCCGTATTTACCTACATGGCCGACATTTTACTGTTGTGAAAGACCACCATGCTCTTTGCTGGTTGTCCACAATCAAAAACTTGTCGGGATGACTTTTTTGGCCGCTGGATTCTCCGATTACAATCTTATGACTTTGACTTCATCTACAAGACTGGAAGACAACATCAAGATGCCGACGCTTTGTCACGATGCCCTTTGCCGCAGTTTTTGGCGCACGTCACACCCCCTTGTCAAATTGGCTATACGAAGGACGCCTCGTCGATATCAGCCATTTCTTACCTACCTTCATCCCCCCGTCCGTCAGTACTTACTACTCACCAGCGAGCCGATTCTTACTGCACTGACATCATCGGTCGGCTTACCGGCGCTTCATCTTCCCCTAATGCCAGGCTCCGGAAACAACTCCGACTATTCAAGTTGGAAGACGATGTGCTATATTGATACATTTTCCACCCGGAAGGCCACCGATGGGTTCCCGTCGTACCACGCGCACTACGCACTGAAGTTCTGCGCACTTCCCACGGCGACCCGACGTCAGGACACTTGGGTTACTACAAAACATACGAGTGCATCCGCAGTCGATTTTTCTGTCCAGGTCTTTCCACGACGGTAGCTAAATATATTGCCTCGTGCGCACTTTGCCAACACCGCAAGCGACCCACAACTGCTCCAGTCGGGACCCTACAACCACTTCTTTGTCCATCAGAGCCGTTCTCTGTCGTCGGAATTGACCTCTTCGGGCCCCTTCCAACTACATCAGACGGCAAGAGATGGATCGTCACCGCCGTTGATCACTTGACCCGGTACGCTGAGACGGCCTCGATCACTTCAGGAACTGCTTCGGAAGTAGCAACTTTCTTCTTGAATGCTATTTACCTACGTCACGGAGCCCCTCGTGTTCTTTTGAGTGACCGGGGCAAGGCGTTTCTTTCAAGCACGCTCAGAGAAGTTCTTCAAGCATCAAAAACAGTATATAAAACAACATCTAGCTATCACCTGCAAACCAATGGCTTAATGGAAAGATTTCATTGCACGCTGTGTGACATGCTGTCCATGTATATCCGACCGGACCATCGCAATTGGGATGCCATACTTCCCTTTGTCACATATGCATATAATACGTCAGTTCAACGAACCACAGGCTATTCTCCATTTTTTCTAGTATACAGACGCCAACCGACATCAACACTCGACGTCTCATTCTTTTCTGGCCCCGTCAACTCTTCACCATTCGTTTGCGACCCGTTTCTGTCCCGTGTTGCTCGATGCCGTCGTCTTGCCCGTGTAAACACCGAAGTTAGCCAAGAATATCGCAAACATCGTTACGATGCCACTCACCGCGTCGTTCTCTACAGCCCTGGCGACGATGTACTTCTGTGGACTCCTGCGCAAACGCCTGGCTTATGCGAGAAGCTTGAGTCACGCTATCTTGGCCCCTAAAAAGTTGTCGAACCGACCTCACCAGTGAACTACCTTGTCACACCTGTTCATGTCCCCACTGACCAACGCTGCCGCGGGACAGAGATTGTGCACATTTCGCGTCTCAAGCCCTATCGTATGCGTTCCCCAGCGTAATTCGCGGCCACGCTGGCCGCTTCCGTAGACGGGGGAAATTAGTGCAAGAATTTATTGGACGTCATCTTCCTCATCTGTCAAAAACCATCATGACTCTTCGCCCCGTTCCTCTTCATCATCGGCGCCATCTTGCTGTTGCTTGAATAAAGCGTCAGCTGAACCGTTGTATTTCAACATATATATATATATATATATATATATATATATATATATATATATATATATATATATATATATATATATATATATATATATATATATATATATATATATATATATATATATATATATATATATATATGCTGCACCAGCATCTGGCATACCTTAGCTCCTTCATTGTACATCATCTTAGGAACTCAGCTCTGAAGAATATCAGCTCTATTAAATCAGAAGACGCTAATTTAAATTTGCAGAAACATTCTCCGTCGAGAACTCTGTAAACTCAATCTCACTTCGTCCTTGTAAAAGAGATGAAGACTAGCGCCTCTGTTACGTGTATCACTGTTCGTTTGCCTGTATTTCTTAACCTTTTGTGGTGATCGATGTTCCCAATGGCGTTATTTGCATGGTGTGTATGAACCGTTGCACATGAAAGAGGTTGATGAGCGTCAGGTATCACTCAATAAACACTCAACAATCGTTCTCAACCTCTAAATACCTTGCAGCGCAGCGGTATATTTCTCTGTGACGTTCTCATTAAGCGCAAAAGGAACAACTCGGAAGGAATTCGCGAAAAACTTTTTGAAACGCTCAGGTGTTCTTGTGAGTGTCTCACGCCTTCTGGTCAAACTCACTCAAGGGTTGATTTCGAAATTATGCAGCAGGAGGCACAGGATGACAGCGCTGACGCACAGTGGGTAGTGGTACCAGCGTGCCAAAGATGATTAACCTAAAACATCAATGAGTTCCATCAAATCACAACACTCTGAACTAAGCAATCAGAAAGGTGCTCTACCTAATTTCAGTGCTAAGTGGTGTGACTTGCTGAAAGAACATTCCAAAGTACTGGTTATTACAAGGCAAAGCTGGCAGAAAGTGTTTTTGCGCCACATTGCAAGCTAACTACGGCGAATTGGGTGCACTAGCCAGAGGGGAGTATACGCAAACGTTCAGCACTTTGTGTTTCCATTATTAATTTACTGCACTGCACTCGTGTCGTCGTGCAGGAACTCGCGGAAATCACACTACGCCTGTGAATATGCCCTTATGCCGTGAACTTATGTTGCTTTTAATGTAGGTAAGTCACCGCTTGGTCGCACTTATTGAATATGATTCATTTTTAAATTTTACTTTTATTCAGCTTTATAACACGTTAGCTATTGTATGCCATATTCTCCTTCATCTTCAATGTTACTACCACACCTAATAATAACGTACTCACAATGCTTGTTATGCCCACGTGGTAGATTCATGACTTACCTCTAAACCACAACAACAATACGCAATGAAAATAAGAAATCGAATAAAAAAGTGACTGTGGTGTTGTGGGATTGAATAATCTTCTTGCTGCCAGCAGTGGGCGAGCGTACGTAGACGGAACATTGAAGAACGAGGCTGCATCGTCTGCGTTGCATGCAACTTTAGCATCTGAACTATCTCTTAATACCGGCTTTCTCCTGCCACGCTTGGCTGAAGAGTGCGAGCTCACGTCACCCCAACCCCGTCCCGGACGTTTCTTTTTTTACCGATGAGAGATGCAACGTTCATAACACTGCACGGTATTAGGAAGATAGAGCCAGCTTCCCGCGAGTGATGCAGGCTTTACAAGCCCAGGCCTACTTTGCCACACCATCCGGTGCTGTATTCTTTATGAGCTCTCGACAACGCACCCTCAGCCGTTTTCGGGGCTCTTGGACTCCCTTTCTTTGCCATCTGCAGCCAAACCGGAGAGCCGTGTTCGAAGATATGCCGCTGGCTTCGATCTACGGTTTGTCCCCCCAAGTTCCGCCACGTCTGCGCAAACAGATCAATAAACACGGTTGTGCCCCGAACTTTCTTTCCCCTATGTCACCATACTTTCTGGCGTGGCGGTGAGTTCACCGAGCGTTTGCACAGCCACGGCCATTTAGTTTGTGGATGAACTTCCCCGGAGTGCCTATGCAGGCCGATTAAAATATATGACCATTAAAAAATAAAAAAAATCAGCTGCTGAATAGTGATAAAAAAACAGGCAGCAGCAAAGCTGGTGCTGTTTCCTTCCTCCTATTCCTCCTCCGGCCACCCACGTTCCTTTCCCTCTTCTTATCCTATTTATTTATTAAACAATACTGCCAATCTCATCAGAGATTATAGCACGCAAGGCATATAAAAAAGAATAATTGTTTACACAGATTCATATTGATAGAAAACACAAAAAAGCCGGAATTACAAAGTGACATGCAAATCATAGGTTATACATGGACATTAAAGAACACGCAATCAAACAATTTTAGTATTAGCAAAGTCATGAACTAGGTTATCGTTAAAAAACGACCGCGAAAAGATAATGCATGCATTTGTAATATGGGGTAGCGACAAAAAGTAGGCATTTTTATTGAAGAAACTCATTCACAGAATTTTATGAACAATAAAGTAATGGAAAAACATGTCACTTCAAATATTTTGCAGACTATGCAAAGCTTTCCCTCTCACTTCCGTATTTTCCTTCTCTTCATGCCCACCGCCCAATGCCACCCCTTGTTTTTCAATAATATAGATGGTTCTCTACTAGACCGCTGTGATGACGTCTTCATGTAATGATGATTTCCTGGGTTAGTCGTGTTGACGCCGCTCACGCGAGAAGACGCCGGACGCAGCCGGCAATCAATGTTCGCTTTTGATGAGGCATTTAGGGCTTTCGCCTTAACACACTGTACGACTGTAGTTCCGCGAAATAGCAGCTGCCGCTGGCGTTCGGGGGAGGATGCATGGAGTACTCAGGCAGGATAATTGGTCTCCTAATAAATCTTCCTTACTGCATTCGAATGTGCGACCTTGATTTACAACCCAAATATTTTATAGATATTAAAAGTGGTGGATGAAGACTGCCCTTTACGTTTGGAAGCATGGTGATCTGTATAACTAAACGGGACTGCGCTGCGTCCGAAGAGTCAACAAATGAGTCTATCAGTAGCAACACTGCCTCGTGATCACTGCCGTGTGAAACGCTGAAATTACGCCCCGAAGCTGAATGGGAGCCGATCGGCACCACATGAGTTGTCGGCAAAACAAGCGACAGTTTTCATGTACTCTGTCGTAAGTATTACATGCTTTTAAGGCTGAAGAGGTTGCCCCATGCGAGAAAAACATCCAAGTCGACAGCCATTCGGCCTCTGCTCTGCTCGCTATCGAATTAGGAGGCCAGCGGAAAGAAGAAAAACAAAGAGCTTAGCAGCCGGATATAACAATCCATCAACAAATATGCAGAGAAGCTCAAGCAATTGACAACAAACCTCATTTTACTCGTCTGTCACATTGGATAATGATGAGGGTCGACATTAAATTTTAGACTTTAACAGTGCCTGTCCAAAACATAGGCCATAATTTCAGGAATCCCGCCGCATATGGAGCTGTTTTGTTTGTTTCACAACGATTTCGTTGTTTAGGCTCTCAATATGGTGAACTCACCTGGCATGGTTCCTCATTTTCTGGGAGTTGCTTTCTCTCGGTGGCAGCACATGTAATACTCAAGAATTTCGCAAGCAGAACAGATGATCACCTATATTCCTAGAAGCAGTCTACTGGCATTTTGTGCAATTTAGCGCATGAACTCCAGGCTTGCGAATGATGTGCTACACCACTAGACAGTAGCAAGCATCAGGGAACATTAGGCACTCAAGATTTTAGTACTAGCTCTTGGCAAAAACTTCTCTAGAAAATCAATTTTCAGTAAAGCGAACTTCACTGTGACAAAACGATCTTCCGCGGATTACTGGCATGAGTTATGTGGTATTGGCCTAGCAGGCGACGCGCCAGCGCCTCGATCAAATAGTCGCAAGCGACATATGCCTTTGAAATAAACTGGGTGTTCAGAACAAGTGCTTCACGATTCTTGTTTAAAAGTTTCCGCTATACTTTAAACAATGCAAATACAGCCAAAAACTGAGCCGTACAGCAGCTTCAAATGCAACCGCGTCATTGGTTTGCGCGAGAAACGACGCTGTGGCACGTCTACTCCGGTTGCGGATCCTGCCGGCGAAACGCCGCACAAACACCGATGTCCGCCTCCCATTGAAATCCCCTCCTTTGCCCGAGAACAGAAAAAAATAGAGGAGGCGCTGACTAGACAAATGAAAGCAAGCTAACCGACCTTAGAGTGACCATACTTCTCGGCGACGCACACATTTTGAGACGCTGTGCAGAGCAGATTTAGAACACCTAATTTGGATATGCGCCGAATTCTCAAAATGCAGATGGCACACAACACATTTGTTGCGAGCCTACATGACCACCTACAGAATCTAATGAAGTCAGACCATGAAGCACAGAAAGCCCTCGTGATATACGGTAGTCAAAGTGGCTTGTTGTGAGCATGTAGGAGAGGTCACCTGACCCGTGCGAAGGTGTGACGTGAAGCTGCTGTTCACCATTTATGCCCCTTTCCCATCTCATCCCCTACAGCGGCCAAGAGTCGTCCTTTACTTTAATGAAGATCACATTTATTTATTCTATTTTTATCGTAGTTGTTTTGTTCAAGGAAAGAAGGGTTGTGTCATTTTGTTATCATAGCCAATTTTACTGTGCAGGTTTGAAGCAAAGCTTTTTGGATATACAGCCAAAATCAAGTGTGCAACTTGATTGAGCACGGATAACTTTTAGGATCACATAAGATAAATGTACCAATTTCAATTTGACTTCTTGTGCAAAGCTTTCGGCGAATGGTTGGTTATGCAGCTCCTGCGTGGGATGGCTCTATGCTCTCCCATAGTAGAGTACCTAGTACTCTAAATTGTTAACCGCCATTTTCCAAACATACAGTGCATCGCGGGGACGGATTTATGTTCTCCCATAGTAGAGTACGAGGTACTCAAAATCATTAACCACTTCTTCTAAACATAAGGTTCTGGCGCGTTTAACGCAAGTTCCACTAGGCATGATTTTCATCGACAGGACCTTATCAAATGTGAGGCCCACGGGATGGCTTTTAGGGGCGAATCTCCTTAAGTTGTGGGTCGTGCGTCCGTGATGTACGTAGCAGTAGTAGTAGTAGTAGAAGTGGTAGTAGTAGTAGTAGTAGTAGTAGTAGTAGTAGTAGTAGTAGTAGTAGTAGTAGTAGTAGTAGTAGTAGTGGTGGTAGTAGAAGTAGTGGTAGTAGTAGTTGTAGTATAGTAGTAGTATTAGCAGTAGTACTACTACTACTGCTAGTAGTAGTAGTCATCGTACTAGTAGGTTGCCACCCCTAGTTTAGTCTCTGCAATGTCTGCTGGACAGCGCTACTTATATATAACGAATACATGATGAAAACATGCAAGATGGCGGTACTTCGAGTGTTCACTAGACGAACAGACGCAAGAATAAACAGTAAGACAAGCAGACAGACAGGTGGATGGATGCAAGGAAGGATCGATGGACAGACACACAGGTGCACGGACGGACGGACAGGTGGGCGCACAGATGGACGCACGCACGGCTACACGGACGACCGGAAGGGAGCCCGGACAGACGCACGGGCGGATGGATGGACGCACAGAAGGACGTACGTACGAACGGACGCACAAACAGCGTACAGACGGACGCACACACGGACGTACGCAGGGACGGACACTTGGACAGGCGCAGGTACCGACGCACGGATGGACGAATGGACAAACGAATGGATACACAGACGCACACACGGATGGACACATGGACGGACGGAAACAAGACGAACAGACGGACGGAGACGTGGACGGACTGACTGACACTTCACTGCCCTCATCATCATTCACTAACATGTGAATATGCTTGGAATTTTAAAAGCGAAGCATTTTTTAGCGAACTTCGGCGACGTTTAGCGTATCTATCTATCTATCTATCTATCTATCTATCTATCTATCTATCTATCTATCTATCTATCTATCTATCTATCTATCTATCTATCTATCTATCTATCTATCTATCTATATATCTATCTATCTATCTATCTATCTATCTATCTATCTATCTATCTATCTATCTATCTATCTATCTATCTATCTATCTATCTATCTATCTATCTATCTATCTATCTATCTATCTGTCTGTCTGTCTGTCTGTCTGTCTGTCTGTCTGTCTGTCTGTCTGTCTGTCTGTCTGTCTGTCTGTCTATCTATCTATCTATCTATCTATCTATCTATCTATCTATCTATCTATCTATCTATCTATCTATCTATCTATCTATCTATCTATCTATCTATCTATCTATCTATCTATCTATCTATCTAGCCGCCTACGACTTTTAGCTCTCCTGGTCATTTCGGTAACGGTATCGATACCAAACTTGGTATGACATAACATGGCGGTAGGAACACCATATTAGACCAGTCATTAAAAATTAACAAACAACATTAAAAATTGGCAGATCCCACATAGAGGGGTAATCAATGATATGCGAAGCGCGTATGAGAAATGTTAATATGGCACTTTAAAATCCACACAACGTTACGAGGTGGAGGTAAATGATGCCGTACATGACTTCGGTGTCATGATTACCATGTTTAGATGTGTCGTTTACCTTCGTCATCTATTCACGTCACGTCATACTAAATTTATTATATGTGGAGCTAGTGAAACGGCCACGAGCACGCTGTTAGCGCGGTATGTTGTCATGTTCTTAGATGACGCGCGTGTCAGAATTATCATGCTTGCACCAATAATATATTTCGTGATCCATTGATGTCACGTAACAACAAATTTGGTATAAGCGGAGCTAGCAAAACGGCCGCGAGCGCACTGTAAAGGACCCAATATATTCCAATGTAGCGTTGACACGTGGGCACGTTGGGCACAGCGACGTTTCGTTAGCAAAACGCGAGCACTCTACAGTTTGACGAGAGGTGCGAGTCGCACGACGTGCGTCCGTCGGCGCGGCTCGACGGCAACCGGTGCGAAATGTGACATGCTGTATTTCGCGCCGATGCATTACCCAGACAGCACTGCGTCTCCCTCTTTTCGTGACGGAGGGACGCCGGGCGAGCTGAAACGCGCATGCGTGAAAGCAACGCAGCACAGCGCGCACGTGCGAGTGTATGGCAAGACTATTGGTACACGGTGACCGATTTGGCGGCAGCAACCGCCAAAATCGTTCCGAGAGTGATCGGCGCGGAGAGGGCCCTTTCGGCGGATTTCGCCGCCACCGCATCGGATTCGGCACACTTTCGGCGGACGAATACTCAGTTCGAACGCGCCCTTACTCTTCCTAACTCCTACGAATTCATTTAAGCGTTCACAAATACGTCTAACAAAACACCGCAGCGAGTGATCATATTTTTTGCTCACCTATAGTAGAGTACCAAGTACACTAAATTAACAACTTTTTCTAAACACACAATCTGAAGACTTGACCAGCTGTGCGATTGGGGCAGCTTATGGCTCTCCTATATTCGAGTGCGTATGGTGCTTTAAAGCTTTCACAAATTATTCTTAAGAATTATGGACCATCACCCCGAAGGGAACAATGATGGGATGCGAAGCAGCAGCGGTGCGCACGGCTTCGACACGGTTGAAACTATCGTCGAAGCGTGTGCTAAAAGAACGGTTTGAAGCGAAACTCGCTGTAGTTGTTAGAGTAAACGTTTCTTCGAAACTCAAATACACGTGAGGTGAGTTGTGTTTCATGCAAGTTTCATCGCAGGTAAACGAGTGGTAAGAGTGTTTTTACTCGACGTGTGGCCAAGCGTTGCGGGCGGTGGAGAGGGTGAAGTGAGAGAGAAGTGTGTTGCGATCGAGTGGAGGAGCCGGCTGCTGTAGGTATTGCGATAAGCGCGCTGCGGGTGAGAGTGAGAGCGACGTCAGCGGGAACCGGCGATGGAAGTGTGCGAGGGGAGCGTGACGTCAACGTGCAGCTGCGGCGTGACCTACTTGGCACCGCTACAACACCTGCGGCGTGGGGAACGCGTTGCGGCACGTTCGTACGGTGTTACACACGTGAGTCAAAGAGCTGCGTCGCATCTAAAAAAGATTGGAACCCGTGGTGACGTGTCGTCTAGCCACTACGTGTCCGGGCATCTCATTGCTCTCCGTGGAAAGGGCACCACCAAAAGCGAAAGTGAAAGCGTAAATTGAAAGTGAAAAGAACAACCAAGACGACGAAGGTGCGCGAACTGGTGGACTTCGGCGAGCTGGAGAACGTGGCAGCTGGAAAGAGCAGTTCGTTCGACTTGAGGGACTGGAGAGGACTGAACTTGTGTACCAGGCCAGCCGGGACGACCTTGGCGTGTCCTGAGGACGAGCGAGTGTTCCTGACCCGGCGTAGCAGTGCTGTTCCTTCGGTGAACGAGCAAGCAGCCTGGACAAGCCACTGATCCCGCCCCAGTAGTGGATATCGTGGTCTTGGTGCCACTTCCAAGCGAGTCCGACACAAGCGGTGGAGATTGTGGTGATGGTGTCACGTACGAGCGGGTTCTTCACAACACGGAGCTGAAGGCGTGGCGTCAGTGTCACGTTGGGCGCAACATGGCATGCTTGTTCGGGAACGACCAGTTCAACGTCTGCTCGTGCGTCCTCGCTCGACGTCATTGTGAACACCGGTGTGATTTCGTCACGAAACCGCTCTTTGTGCGTGTGTCATCGATATCCTCACGTTTCATGTGAGTGGCGTCGGACGAACTTAGACTTCGGGACGCGCCCATATACAAATGTGTGTAGGTTTAGGACTTCAGAGATATTTGTATTGTTTGGCCTGTCATAGTAAATTGATTTATGTGTGAGGTTTGACGTCCCAAAACCACCATATAGTTATGAGAGACGCCGTAGTGGAGGGCTCCGGAAATTTCGACCACTTGGGGTTCTTTAACGTGCACCCAAATCTGAGCACACAGGCCTACATCATTTCCACCTCCATCGGAAATGCAGCCGGCACAGACGGGATTTCATCCCGTGACCTGCGGGTCAGCAGCCGAATACCTTATCCACTTGACCACCGCAGCGGGGCTTTCATAGTGAGTGAATGAATGAATAAACTTTATTTAAATTCCGGCAGTTTTACTGGGCGAGGTGGGGGAAGAGGGGATTAGCCCCTGTCCCTTCGCATTCTCCGTCGATTATGATGGTGGTACCTCAGGTGACCGCTTGAAGTCCTTGTACCCGGGCGGCATCTTCAGCTTGCCGAACAGCCCAAAGCTGGTCGGCCAGCTCGTCACTTGTGAGTGCCGCCTCCCAGCGGCAGCGCAGCTGACGCCACCGATCGGCAGCACTGAGTGCAGCCGTGTCACAGTGTATGCAATTCTGGTAAGTCGATAAATGTTTCTTCTCCATGTCTTGGTTGCTTGCGTCTGAGGGTGCCGAACCACCCCCTCTTCCATAGTATTAGACTGCGGATAGGTGCTCTAAAGCGCTCACCACTTATTCTAAAGGAATGTACATATTCACGTTTTATTTGTGCTTTTAGGGGCGAAGCTCCCTAAAGCGGCACCCGTTCGTCCCTCGTAGTAGTGCGTAACATGCTTTACGCTTTGACCTTCAAGGTTGTGCCGATGGGAGATTTCTCTTGTGCGTTGTTGAACAATAAAAAATTCGCAGCATGCGCGTTAACTAAAAGTCACGTTCTCCTATCTCTCATTCCGCATTAGCAGCCATTGGCATGTACATTGAGCCCTATCTGACAAGAAAGGGTTGCTACGGTATACTCGCTGGGCGTAACCTCCTTGGTTTTAGAAGTGTTTAGCGAGCGTTGGGCCACAGTATCATGAATATAGTGAACTAGTATATACCATGAACTCGAGGTGGTTAAAGGTGGGAAGGGGACACAAAGCACAAGCCTTAAGAAAGTGTGCGTGAGCCACCTTTCTTTTTTTTATAGAAATAGAAAATAAACGAAGCAGTTTTTGTCACCGTTACTTGGCGACGGCTACCCCTTTCCACCTAATTGGTACAAATAAAATTATGAAACAAAGAAACAATAGCATATATACATATATACAGTCCTACATGGGTGAGAGCAAAAGTTCTCCTATATGGGCAGAACAAACACGTAGACGACACGCTCACTTTTCTCGTTTAGTCTTTGGAATGTCCGCTGGATAGAGGTGCTTCTATATGCGGAATATATGATGAAAAAGAGGCGAGATGGTGGTACTTGGAGTGTTGACTAGATGGACCAATGGGCACACAGACAGATGCATGGACGGACGCATGTATGGCTGCACGGACGGACGCAGGCGCGTATGCATGGACGAACGCAGGGATGTACGCACGGATGGACGTGCGTACGCACCAACAGACGCACGCACGGACGGGCGGATGAACGCACGGACGATCACATAAACGGACGCATGGATAGACGGAAAAGCAGGAACGAATGGACGGATGGATGCTTCACCCCATGGGGTGAAGCATCCGTCCGTCCATTCGTGCACTCTTAATTATTCACCCCCTGGATATGCTGCCATTTTTTGTTTACCATATAATGTACATATGTACACATATATTTTCAAAACAAATTTTTGTTGGCCTGTGAATGTTATGTTCTGCTGAAATGTCATTAATGTCCACTATGTGAATATAAATTTCTCTAAGCACAAGACTGGAACCAGATCGAGCGTGGAGACTCTTAAGGATAAGTTAAGCTAAATGTGCCATTGTCAATAAGACTCTGCTGGGAGAATCCTTGAGGTGCTTCAACATATATGTCCTTGGTCGCGTTACACTTATCCGATAGGACAGTTCACGGAAGCAAAGAACATCTGGGGCTGCGAGTGAACCGCGCGAAAACCAGACTAAGACTGAGTAATGAACAACACAAGCGATGACGAACAACTCTGCGCAAGGTTATGATAACGGAAGATATATACCAAAATAGAATCTAAAAAGAAACGAAAAATACTGTTACATGGGGACGTTTGCCACGAGTGATGAGATCACAATTTATTGACTTGACAAAGGCATCAACTTCTTTTCTAGGAGAGTGATTGAGGGTTCGATGACGCACGCGTTTCCTTTTTTTCTAGATCATAAATGCTTCCTCGATTTCAAGCTCAACTGGCTTCAATATTTTTAATAGATAGATAGATAGATAGATAGATAGATAGATAGATAGATAGATAGATAGATAGATAGATAGATAGATCTGTTCAGAAACGAGGAATGGTGACACAGACGGATGGACGGACGGATGGACAGACAGACAGACAGACAGACAGACAGACAGACAGACAGACAGACAGACAGACAGACAGACAGACAGGCAGGCAGATGTAGACATTTATTGAGGCCATGAGAAACTGCGTAGTGACGCCCCCTTTCAAGGAAAATCCGTAGCAGTCGCGGGCCACTCCCACGTTTACAAACCGGAAGATCATAACCTACCGCCCTCTAGCTGGCCTTCCGGACAGCCCGAAGTTAAACCGAAAGGTGGTCGCTGTATAGGGCTTCCTTCCGGTCCTTTTCTTTGTTAAAGTGTGCGTGACCTAACGCAGGACATTGCCAGAGTATATGAGTCGGTGAGTGATACGCCTTTCCACAGTTATGACATCGTGGTTCGATGTTGGGCGAAAAATGACTGAACATGCCCCGCGGAGCGAAAGACCCCGTTTGGAGCATCCTAAAGGGCGATGATTGGGGTCGAGTAAGTTTAGGTTTTGTAAACACAGTCCACCGAAAATAGGGTTGAGAAGAAGGTTCGCCGAACAGTTGTGGGGTGTACACAGGAAAGCACCACGAATATTCAGGTATATCTGGCAGGTTTTTCCCTAAGTTTATGAGGTGGAAGGGAAAGAAAGAAAAGGTGTGAACAAAGTAAGGGACGAGGTGAAAAACGAGAGGCGAGAGCAACGAGTTCCGTTATTGTGCGAAGACGTTCGTTTTCGAAAGCGGGTTATTCTCAGTCATCTCCGCAGTGAAAGAGGTGTAAATGGGCGCTCGAGATTTGATTGGCCATCAAATATAAAAGACGTTGCTGCCGACACTACGCTGCCAAGCTGCGTGAAACACACTCCGAAAGGTCGTTGAACGTGTGCACGGGTTTATGTTGTGCATGTGTAAACACATTCACAAATGGGATCCTACACACGCAGATGCTCACACACCTACGCGCTCACGCATGTGTGAAATAATGGGTGTAGATAGCGGGAAAAGACGCACGCACGCACAGGTACCGAGGAAGAGAGATGAACGGGGCGGTGAATGAGGTGAGGAAAAGGGAGAATCTACGCCACAAGCGAACACGACACTGGTGAGAGAAATGCACCGGAGCCTGCAGCTTTGATCTCTCTCGTGTGTTTTCTTTATTTACGTTTCCTCCATCGTTGCCCGTTTCCGCTGGTGCGTGGCAAATTGCCCTAATCATGGTCACACAATGGCACGTTACCCCGGTAGGCGGGACCACGTCTTCGGAGGGCCACTCCCGGGCTCTCTGCTAGCTGGGCTTAGATTGGAACACGGGTAATTCCCGCCGTATTTCACCCACCTCCTCTCAGTACGCTGTTTGCCATGTTTGTTTGCTCGAGATTCGCATTCTCGCAACGCCAAGCTCGTGGTTGCCAGGTTGCTCGTTACGAGGAGGCAGACCTTTATCCGCGGTTGTTTGTCGCAGACGCTAATGCGCGTCCCGTCGTCGCCATAAGCGTGTGTGCCGGAGCAGCGGGCTTGCTTGGCCCAGGGTTTGGTGCCTGAGCATGCTTTTCCGGTCGCTGGTTGCCCGCTTTCTTGGCCCAAGATAAGAGGCGTGGTCGAGGGCGCTCGTTAGCGCGCCTTATCGCTGTGACCGCACAGCGAATTCTAGTATAAACTTAGTACAAGTAAAGGTGTACGTATGTTAAACTTGGAAACGAAGCGCAGACGTGTAAATACGAATTCGACGCTAAGCTTGGAACGCCCCGTAATTGTTTCACTCGCGTTGAGTGATCTGCGATAAGGTTGCGTGTAAGGCTACTGCAATTTATAGTGTGAAACAGTATATGGCTAGGAGGTAGACCAATATACCAATGTGGTGCTCTGTGAGTGCACAGAAAGTGTAAAGAAGCAAAGCTAGCATATGTTACCACGAAGGATCATCGCAGTTTTACCAAACGTATCTTGGAGTTCACATAATATCTAATCTCAACTGGTCCCCTCGTATTGAATACATAACCACATGCTTAGATATTTACTAGGTTACTTCTTTGATGCTCCATATGGCTTAAATTTGCAGCTTTATAAAACACCAATACGCACCAAACTATATTATGCTACAGCCGTGTGGTACCTCACCTATAATATTCTGGAAACTTCCCTTGAGCTCGTTCAGAATAGCTCCGTTCGTTTCACACTGCCTAATTATAACAGCGCCGCCAGCATTTCAACCAGCAAACTTCCCTTGCACCCCCTTTACCATCTCATAGAAAAGTCTCCCGTTTGACACTATTTCACAAGGTGTATCATCATCTCTTCCTGCATGAACAACTAGTACTTCGCCAATAGCACATATCCCGGCACATTCATCACCATCACAAAGTAGGCATCAATTCATGCAACACAAAAACTTTCTTCAATTCATTTTTGCCTCGTACACCGCGGGAGTGGAACATACTTCCAAGTGACATGGTTTCTATTATTGATAACAACTTGTTCCGTAATGTCTTACCTAACATTGTGTTTGTAATAATATTTCTTTTTTAAATGCCAATGCATTTCTTAGCCGAAGCGTGTCAGGCGTCCGTCGGTGTCCACTCATTGGCAGGTCTTATCTCTCCGCTTTCACTCCCTCTTCCATAGCATAGGGTGCGCGCACGTATCCTCGCCCCTATAGCAATCAGAGTAGGTGGTGTGGGTGGAGTAACGGAGAGTGAGTGGACACGCAGCATTCAACTTTTTGGAATCCACCGAAACAAGACCGCTGCGACCAGAATCGAACCCGCGACTTTCAGGCCACACGCTGAGCACCATAACCAGTGCTCCACTGTGGTGGACAAGGTCATAGGTTTCAACTTCGCGGGCTAACCATCTGTACGAAGTGCTTGGGGAGGTGATCTTTTCTCCAAAGAAAAAAAATCTGGCGTAATGTCTGGAGACAGCTGAGATTATCGGATCGCCTGTCGTACTGGAGACAGTCACTGCATGATGACGAAAAGAAAGTGCAGGAACACCAGTTTAGTATAATTTAGGTGCGCTTTACTAAAATGCGAGTGGTCGGAATTCACCGAGAGTTTCGATTTCGAGTGTGTCTTTCAGTCATGATGTAACATTGGCCCATGATCCCCTGAAAGTATCAAACATTATCGTATTATTTAAACAAAATTGTAACATTTTAAATCGTATCATAAGTCGTAAAATCGTAAACTGTATCGTAGTATTAAACCTTGTGACAGACGCTACCACACGTTTAGGACAGTTTAACTGGGCGATTTCGATTGATTGATATGTGGGGTTTAACGTCTCAAAACCACCATATGATTATGAGAGACGCTGTAGTGGAGGGCTCCGGAAATTTCGACCACCTGGGGTTCTTTAACGTGCACCCAAATCTGAGCACACGGGCCTACAACATTTCCGCCTCCATCGGAAATGAACTGGGCGATTTTGGTACATATAAAAATTGGTAACCTTTTCGTGGCATGTATTTTTTATGGTGAAGATATTTGTAGAAAAACAAAACGACAACTTTGTTCAGGAGTAACTTTTAATTCTACAAACGCAAAGGAAATGCGGGGAACCCAGTATTGGGAACGAATGCCACCAAATAAACGTATCTTTATTCAAATGCTACAGATACACTACATATTTGCTGAAACACAGCGCCCGTTTCCCGCGATGGTTTAACACATTAAGAATTCCTAAAAAAATTGTGAGTGAGCTCGTCCAGAATAACGAGGTTTTTTATTTTTACTGAAAATGAAAGGTTTTAGAAATAACGCGTAGCTATAACACGGAGAGCCGATCCCAGGAAGCGGGGAGGTACCGCTTGTTGGAGACCCCGTTTTCTAGCCGTAGTGCTGCTCTATCTCGCGAAGAAAAAATGACTCCAACGAGTACCTGAAATTTTTCGTGCTGCCACCAAACCTTATCGTCCAATTGGTTTCCCAGCAGCTGAGAAGCTTCAATAATTAAATGTGCTCCATCACCGACCCGGAAGATGTGGCTCCATGGTCCCGGCCGTGGTGGTCGAAATACCATGTGCTGCGCGAAGCCAGGGCACATCGAGGAAAACCCCATGTAATCGAAATTATTGGGAGCCACTAAGGAATCCAGCAGAACATGAGTCATTTGGCGACGTCCAACCGTTCAAACCAACCTGACAATGCACTGCCGGTAAGTGAATGATAAATTGACATCTGGTTACACTACCTATCTTTTCTGTCCATACATCACTTACTTGATTTGTGAAAAGAAAATGATACTGTCATGCTTCTTTTTCCTTCTGTTAGGCTTTGAGCGGGCGTACCGATTCAACGCGTACCATGTCGGTAGGCTTTGAATTATTATCACAAAGTTTTTCGAGGCGTATGTAAACGCAGGAGCGTCACATCGCCTCCATTAAAGGCGATTACAGCAGCGAATGTTATAACCCCAGGAGCAACGCCAGAGCTGCTTAGTTACCACTGTAAGCAGCTACATTAGAAGACCTGGTTCGCCTCTTGACACTATATTTGAAGCCAAACTCCAACAAATAAACTCAGTTTTATAATATTGTCGCGACGTGAACACAGAAGTCCTATTTGAAGACGCTGAGAAAGCAGCAGCGGGTCGGTCTTTTTTTTTTTACCGCACGCCAGAGAGTTCCTCGTCTTTCTCGTTGTTGCGTTCTGCATAAAAGTGTGCAGATGCACGAATGAACCGTCGCTTTCGTCTTTATCGCGGGACGCACGTGATAATATGCAATAAAACGCTGAAAGGTAAACGATTCGAAGGAGCATACAAAACCAGCTGACGCGTATTATGTAAACTGTAACGAGTAATCTATTGCGGAATCATCTCTCGCGAAGCGATGATGCACTCAACAGTTTGTGTTACAAAACCTGCATCACAGAAGGAGGGAAAGTCGAGCTCATAACTGCTGAAGTGCTTTTGTATGTAAAGCTAAACTCGGTGGTAAGTAAAGTGGAGTTGCTTAGGTACATGTTTGGTGCAGCTATTCTCAATGAATTATCCGAACACAAAACTGCCTGGAGACTCTAATGAACGATAAGCTGTACAATATAAGTACTAGACGAGGCTACAACAGTCAGGAGGGTCACAGTAAATAATCGACTAGAACTCGTACCATTTGTAAAGCTACGTCACTCAAGGCAATTCATTTATTCAAAGAATAACTATGCGCTCTTCGGTAGTGTACAGAAATAATGATTGCCGAATTAATTACCACTTCTAGATAAGCAGCATCGTTGACGTTGATGTGCATGGAAGACTTCCGCGTGTTGTTCAGTTGAAAAAAAAAAAAAAACGTTCAGCCACGACCCTCCGACCTTTCTTCCTCTCTTTCTCTCTCTCTCTCTCTCTCTCACACACACACACACACACTCTCTCTCTCTCTCTCCCTCCCCCCCCCCCTCTCTCTCTCTCTCTCTCTCTCACAAACATACACATAATTGACCATTTGCGGGAAAACCACTGCGCATGAGCAGTAACCGCACAGGTAGCGTTCCTGTACAGGCGTTTTGGTTTTGGTTGGAAAACATCAGCCTGGCGTTCCATCAATATGACCCGTAGTAACGGCGAACACTGCCGTTTTCACGCAAACACCGTACCTCACAGACGGTGCACAAGCCGTCCTCACTGAACCTATAGTTAATCGACAGACATTTCAAGGTTCAACTTCAAGTGTATAACATAATGTTCTTCTTAAAAGAGCAGGCGTAATGAGCCTGGCGAACCGTCGAGGTAGCGGAGTGCAGGTATCACCTCACTTGGTTATTTCTGAGGCTGAAACGCGAGAAATTCTTGTTTTACACCGTGTATACAAACGTCAACAGAATGTTTTTCTCCTTTACCTTCTTGTTTCAGTAACGGGCATGCGTTTTTGGTCCTAAAGCAACAAAACAAGCGTTTTGTTTTCCAACCAAAAGCGAAGCTTTCCTGTTTACACGACAGGGGGCGCTCACTTTTCCGCAAATGGTCAATTATCGAGGAAGCGTTGGATGCAATGAAACATGCCATGGTGTACATGCTGCATTACTAAGCTGTAACTGCTGTCATTTTTTTATTATATATTTGTCGATGTTTTTTCCTGCACTGCTATTTACTGGAGGGTGTCAAACTTTTGGCGGACCCTGTTGGCTGCAGGCAGCACTGGCGCAAAGGTATTTTGGCGTTGACGCAGACTCATGCGTACTGTCACTGACGCAAAGCGTATTGCGCAGACGTCTCGAAAAAAAAAAACATTAATATCCACAAAATGACGTTGAGTTCAGATCCGCCAATCAGAAAATGTCGCGGGAAGAAATGATTTACTTTCATATATACCAAGCGTCGACAGAAATCGATGCCGGAACTCGGAGAATATGTTGTGCTCGCGCGCTTGACGGGCAAAATGAAATGCGCGCGGAGAGCCAATGACCACCGCGGGCAGCCCAGGGGTGACACTCTGGCAGATGGTTTCGGAATTCAAAACCGCCGTCTAGGCTCCCCCCCTCACGGGGGAGTAGAAGGGAGGGGGGTGGGATGAGCGCCGCATATTTTTCGATCAGATCACGGCAGCGGGTTGCGGCCGGGCAAGACGAAGTTGACGTCGCGGCGCATTTCTTTTTCGACCGTCAGGCGCGACTGGGACTTTCTCGGGCGCGTTTGTTCTCGAAGGCTTGACGCCGCCCACACGATTGCGGCACTTTTATCGCCAGTCAACCCCGGCGCTGTAAATCCCCCGAGCGGTGACGCCGCCACCCGAACGTGACAAAGCGCGAAGTGAGACGTGCCTGGAATCTCGCGTGCTCCGCCGAGGCTGCAGTGCGCCGCAGCCTGCTGAACAGCGAACGTCCGGGCTACGCGTGTTTGGTTGTCGAATTGCGTGCAGCGCCGTGTTCAGTTACGGCCAGGTGGGAACAGCACGTAAACGGCGCTTCAATTGATACTCGGTGTCGTTTCGAGCACGCACACGCAACGCTATTTTTCCTCGCAGCGACTTGCCGACACTGGTGAGCGGTGACAAACAGGGACGACGTGCATTGATATAACATATGCGGTATTGCAAGACATTGAGGTTGCAGAGCATAACGCAGCTAACGCTCGAGCGTCCTCTTCGCACGAGGAACCTCGCAGCAGAAATGCACGGAACTACAGCGGGTTGCTCGAAACGTGGCTTTATTTGGCCTAGAAGAAAGAGGAGCCGGAACGGCCACGAAAACACCCCTGACGAATTTGTTTTCACCTAAGCCTATATTCCGTGGATGCTGTTGCAAGCTGGGCCACGATGCCGTTCGGGAACGACGGGAAGCTTTTTCTTCCCGAAGGCTCTTTCCTCTACGGTGGCAGCCTTCGAATCCTTCGATCGATTGTATTACTTCGGTGCAGTTGCTGGATGGTAGGCGGACATCGGATAGTGGGAGACCGGGACGGTAGCCGCTCACTGCGGAGTGCCCGTTGTCTTTCACCCGTCGCGAGCCGTTCGATTCGCGCCGGCCGGCGGTCTCGAGCACGTGGTGTGTATCACGGAGTGAAGAGACCGGAGCACCTGCACTGGTCGCGCCGCGTCTTCTTTGATCGGGCTGTCGTGCTCACGTCCCGCTGCAGTTTGTCCTCATAATGGAGCGGTTGGCGATGCCGCGCACGTTCCGGTTGCTATACCCGCCGAAACGTCCGAGGCAGCGTTGCCGCTTCCCGGCTCTTTCCCCCCCTTTTTTAGCTGGATGGCTACTCACAGATAAACGAAATGAATTAGGGTGTGATCTGGCGCTACCGCTTGATCTATAAAAAATTGATGAAAGGAAATTGTGCAAGCCTAAGGCAGAGGAGTCTTGGCGCGCACAGATTACCGATTGCAATTAACTGTAGCTTTTAGACGTAAACACAAGTTGGATAACTACGCGGACTGCGAATGATGTCGGTTTGAAGCAAAACCGAAGAGAAAAATCAAGAAAAAGCTTGCTGACAGGCAGCTTGATAGGGAGGTTGATGATGGAAAACGTAGGGTGAGATTTATCTGGAGAAGAAAGTGAAAAGCAAAAGCACAATTGGCTGAGAATCAGAACGAGCAACTTCTCAATTAGCTAGGAGAATTAAAGCTGACAAAAATGCGCGCGTATAATAATATCCAGGGTAATCACGTGCTAAATCCGCAATATGATTTTGAGGGACGCCGCAATGAAGGGCTTAGGTAGTTTCCGGTTCTTAAACGTGCACTAACATCCCACAGTGCACGGGCTTCTAGCATCTCGCATCTATCGATTTGCAAAAGCCGCGGCATAGATTGAACCCGGAACTTGATTTAAATGCGCAAAGGTGCATTTAATTTTAAAGGAAGTTTTCGGTAGAATAAAGTTTGGGCACGCTGACAGTTAGGAAGTATGCATGAAAAAATCACGGCATACCCGCGGAGTGAATGATGATGATGAGGCGAAGCGTCGGTTCGTCCGTTCGTTCTTGCTTCCATCTGCCTGCCTTTCTGTCTACCTGTGTGTCCCTCCGTCTGTCTGTCCGTCCGTTCGTCTGTCCGCATGTACGTCTGTCCATGCGTGTCCGTTCACCCGTTCATCCATCCATCAATCTATCCAGTGAACACTCCAAGCACCACCATCTCGCACCTTCTCATTATGTATTCATTATATACACGTAGCGCCATCCAGCGGACATTCCAATGAATAAAACGAGAGTTGGCCACTACATACAGAAGGTGCACCACCAACGGCTCAAGGAGCTTCGCGCCTAATAAGGCGAGCTCTTGCAGCAACTGATTTTACGCAAAGGTCACCGTACACCGTGAACGTCGGCGCTGTCGAATGCCTAGTGGAGCCTTGTTGTAACAAATGAAAATTATTTGAAGTTATTCGTGTTTATGCGTCATTGGGAACACGCGGCTGGAGCGAAGCCAACTTCCTGACTGAATGGCCTTGGTCGCGGTTTACTAACGTCACGAAAGTGTCTCTTCGCTTGTACGCTTTGTCGCCCGAGGTCCTCGGCCAATTTTTGCAAGTCGTTCTCAGCGTTACTCTATAACAATATTTCCCACGTGTTCAGAAATCTTCAGCTTTTCACTTACTTTATTATCTCGTTCTCAGCTGTTCACTATAAAGGGGGGACCGGCTAACTTGCATTGCCTATACTCATATACTGCAACAATATACCTCACCTGTCTGTTGAAGTTATTGCTACAAGTCATTGACAGTGGACATCGCCGCTGAAGGCGCCCAAAGAATTGCTGAGGTTTGTCACAAAAACCCACTTGGACAAGCGGTTGCGACCTCGAAGTGGCTTGCCGCGCAACAATGTTGAACTGTGACTGACTGCGTATCTGTGCTGTATTTCTGTTTCTTTCCACGCCTTCTTTTAATCTCCCGCATCCCATTCGCATGCGTAAGGTAACAAAGCAGTGTTCCGGAATGATTTAGCTTTTATTTCTTTCCTAGATAATGTACTATTTGTTCACTCTCTCACTTGTTTTAAATAAATAGAATGGATTGGAAAAACTTTGCTTTTGTCCTGCAGGATGCGCTTGGCGTGTAGCGGGCGTTTCTCACGTATAGGACCGACAGAGAATAGCTGGCGGCCACTTCTTAGGCCTGTGTGGTTAATAATTGATGAAGTATACCGTTTATCTCATCAGAGTTCAGAACAGGCAGTACACGTACACACTTACATCACAATCTAAGAGGTACAAATTTGTGCACTTTAAAATTATTCAGCTAAGGTCGCTTACTCTATTCCCTCATTCTCAGCTGTCCGCTATGGTTGAGAAGACTTCCCAAGTTCCGCAGTCTACATACCACAACAATGGCCCAAGAAAGACATCGTCCGGAGACCAAAAAAAAAAGGAAGAAAAGGGGGAAAAGAAGAATAAAAGAAATCTGGAGGCAGTGGGATTTGGGAACGGCGAGCGAGTTCCCGCACGACCAACGGAGCAGCCAACTCTCGCGCGTGCGAAGCCGTCGAAGAGTTATATCGACCTTCGGCACGCGTCCCGCAGGGGAGAATTTCTTTTCGGGGCTTAGGCACGCTCGATGGTTCGTCCACTCTCTCGCGTTGTATATATATATTTTTTGTGCTTCCGTGCAAGGCAGGGAGCGAGTATATAGCGCGGGATAGATCTACCCACTCGTAGTGCACACGCACCCAATTCCATGCTCCCTATTCCCTCTTTCCTCGTGCCCTTGGCTGTTTGTGCTAGAAAGAAAGGCCTCTATGCCTTCTGAACCTGGCCAGATATCTTGGAGCATAAATCAAGACGGCCGGGTATCGCGAGACCCTCCCTTCTAATTGGCTCTTCCTGCTCGACCAGCCGTAGCATGACTCGGCTTTTATGAAATGCCTTTTCTCCGCAGAGCTAGATTGCGTCGTTAAGAACTGACAGAAAAAATGTAGTGAAACGCGGAAAAAAAGGAAAAAAAGATACCGCGAAAGTGGGAACTGAACTTTAACAACCTTGTGATAGCTTTCTTATATATATATATATATATATATATATATATATATATATATATATATATATATATATATATATATATATATATATATATATATATATATATATATATATATATGCGAGAACACTTTCTTCTTCTCCTGTTTACATCCTAGGTGTGCGGACAGAATACGAACCTTGTTCAAGTCGGGGCTAGGAAAATATCTCAATACATTGCAAGTAAATGGAGAATAAACATGGCTCATTTCTTCCCCTTCTCTCCATACCGCTAACGAAGCTGAAAACGAGTTATATGCGCAAGTTCAGATCAGTTCTCAGGTGTCACGGTGCTTTCGATTGTTCAGGCACCCGAACGTTTTGAAAGGACAGAAAACTTCGACGTTGAACAACAAGCATAAAACAGTGACGAGCCAACAACCATACCCAATGGGAGCATTTTCATGTGAGCACATTTCAAACTTTCTTTCATCCTCAATAGACTGCTTAAGATTAGACAGGAGATAAGACAAATGAACAAAAATATATCAGACATACTTGGCATACATAGCACTGAACTAGACGTGTTAGCTTACATTGTAATAAGATGCCATGTTACACGTCTACAGGCGGTGAAAATATCGCAGCTTTTTTTAGATTATGCCGGGGTTCGCCAAGAAGATTTCGGTGACGTATTTCTGTTTCGGAAATGACGTCGTAAATACATATCGTCTGGTGGCAAATAAAAGTAGTTCCGTCAGTGCGCGTCGGACCCAGGACCATGCAGTCCGCAACAACAGATGCATGGAGCACTATCCACTGCACCGCGGTATCTTTTGTTTTATTACTTGCACTGGCACATTGTAAAGTAACAATACAGTGCATAAACAGTAGGGACAGAGGAAAGAAGCAATATAGTCACGGTCACACACACTAGAGGCTTCTCAAAGACGCCTTTTATATCTCACACATTCTTCTCAGTGCTCTTGGTCGGTGGGGTATTGTCGCCCTCTGAAAGTGGTAAGGTGAAGTAATGACCCATCACCATAGCATCTGCGATTTGCTATTGCAACGCATCTTTGCTGCGCATCCATCCCGTTTGTCGCAATTTTTGTTGGAGTAGTGCAATTTCGTCAACTGCTTACCACATCACGAGATGGGGACCTTTGACTAAGCGTAGTAAAGCCCCTAGAATTAACCAAAGTAGCGCAATTTGTGTCAGTGTGCACGCTCCTCATCTGCCCGGTTGAATCCCGGCTTCGGCGGCTGCATTTACGATGGAGGCGAAAATGCTGTAATCCCGTGTGCTCAGATTTGGGTGCACTTTAAAGAACCCCAGATGGTCGAAATTGCCGGAGAGCCCTCCACTACGACGTCTCATATTCATAGGGTGGTTATGCAAGGTTAAACCCCAAATATCAATCAATCAATCCTCTCTCCGGTTCTTGGTAGTGCAAGCGCCGTCTTCTTTCACGCTTACTCCCTCCTTACCCATCTTCCTCCCTTCACCACTTTCTTGCTCTCTTACTTCCTTTCTATCTCTCTTCCTTTCTTTCTTTATATTATCATAATGATGATGCCATGATGACGTCAAATATTTCGCAATGTTTGACGTCATGATAGCGTGAGAACATGATGGCAAGAAACATTTTGTGCAGGTCTCGCAATGTACCGCTATGTCTCGTCAAGTATCGCAGCGTATAAAGACGCCTCGCGAGAAACTTCAGGTTTTGCCATATTTTGCGAGGTCTGTTGTCTCAAGAGATATATAGGACTTTCGCCTTGATAGTAATAGAAAAAAAAACAACAGAAGTAGGGTCACAATCTGGTGAACTTACCCAACCTTATTCTCGTTTTTGGCAAAGAAACTACGATTTCCGCCCTCACGCCTATATAGAAAATCGATATGGTTGCCACAAGGGTCACCGAACTGAGCGAAAAAGAAAGACACGTGCGGACATCTAAAAAAGAAATTGCGTTAGGAATACTTTTGGCTGTGCAGATGAAGAACAACAAGAAAAGAAAAACTGACAAAAATACTCTCGGAAATTAGAACGGAAGTCGAGTGAGGGGGCATGGATCAGGGCCACGGCAAAACAAGGGAGGAGTGCTAACCTGAACTAAATCATTCGTGTATTGATCAGCTTGAGTCAGACTAAAGAAAAAGTATAGGTGTGGCAAAGTGGAAAGAGGCGGGAAGAGAGAAGCAAAACATGGCTTCAATAACACGAAGTGGCCGTATAGCGCTTGCGTATTAGAGAGCAAGTTATTAGACGGGCTGGTGCTACGCAACGCGCGTACCTGAAATTTCGTTCAAATAAACACGTTTTCCATTTTCGCAGCGACAGCACTGTCCACTGATTGAACTTTCCGAAATCAATGACGCTCTGATGAAACACTCGCAGCTCCAGACCACCTTGATTGCCGCTCGTATATTGAAAAGAAATGAAGGAATAACACTGATAAAAGCGTCGACATGCCTGTTTTCCGAGGAGGTATTATATTGTAGAGCGGGCTTACTTTAATCGAGGACTAAAACTTTGGAAGCCGTGGTTTCACAACAGCGCGGAATCCGTAGGGTCGCTCCACTATTCCGAGGAGCAGGTTGGCTTTGTTAGTGCGAGCTCATGGGTCAACTACTGGTTGCTTTGTCATCACATAGTCATCAGTGCCTCGGTCATGGAAGGTGGGACTGGGCTTCGATTGACCATGCAGATTCAGTTGGTCATGGAGGCATATTTATTACAAGTCAGAAATACATGTGAGAAGCTGTTTGCCATGTACACAGCATAGCGGACAAATATTGTTCTCACCAGTCGATTGGTGCCGAAAGCGTTGCTGGTTAGGAAGGAGGTGCATTGAACGTGATTGACATATAAAAACAGGATGCTCCTAGAATGACTTGACGAGTTTAATTCCACTGACTAGGCAGTCATAATTATATAGTGATTATATGAACATTGGCTATTTTAGGTTATGTTCTGGGGAAAATGATGCAGAGTGCATGAATAGTTTGTTCTGAACTGTGAAGAAGTGTCCTTTATAAAATTGTTCTCGCTGTCAGTCCTTCATTTGCTTGAGCGTGTTCTGTAGCTATAAGATACGCTCTTGCAAAGCAGGTCGTGGTAATTAAACAAATAATTGATTTCACATATTATTTCAAAGCAACGGTACGGCTACTGGAGATGCCAAGAAGAAACTTATTGGCTTCGTGACTTTGGCAGCCGACATAAAAAAAGAACTTTATTGATAGCAGACGTAAACAAGGAACTTTTTTTTTGGTGTAGGTGTTGTACACATTCCAACTCGCACACTGCTTCATTTTTATTGAATTTATATATAGCAAGCCTCGTTCCATGACAAAACAAAGTTGCACAGAAGGCATATTTGAGTTGTGACACCCTAATATGCGATAGATGCTAAAAAAAGCTAGATAAATTGATTCTCTGAAAGACTGCGCTGCTTCGACGTTTTCACGGGAATAAAAAAAAAACGCCGCCCTGCTGGGCTGTGGCACAGTAGTGCAAGTGATGACTTCTGAGCCTCGGCAGTGAATGTTTTGGTAGTAATACCTATGTTACACCGTCCAGAGGGCATTATGGCGGCACCCAGGTGGCAGTCTCGGAAAAGGTCCATGGATACATCGCTATATGACATGCTAGCGTGTCAGCGCTTCATCGAATGAAACTGCCGACATGTTGAATAAACTGAACGGTCGCACTGGTTCTTATGAAGCGCCAGGAGATAGCACATCAATGCCGGTAAGAGTAGCCTTTCACGGTACATTTGAGCTTAGGCTTGCGCATATTGACGAATAGGCATAAGCAAAACGGCTTCCGTCCTCATGAGACGCCTTTTTATTTCACTCCGGCAGACCTCTCTGGAAACAAAAAAAAAAGCCTTCTTATCTTGAGGTAATGAGAAGGATTCGTGACTAAACTCTGGTTGCACAATATTATTGATAATACTTGGGGTTTTATGTGCCAAAAGCAGGAAACGATTATGAGGCAAGCCGTAGTAGAGGGCACCAGAAATTTCGATATTCAGGGATTCCTCAAGTCTGTTTCACATGCCGCGATTACAGTGAAAACAAAGAATTGTTTCGTTCACTCCAAACTCTGTTCCCAACCACCGTTCGTGGCGGTTTCGTTTCGCATGAACTGCAAATGCTCTGCGATTATCGCTCTGCGTCTGTCACGGCGAGCAACGTTTCTTGCCGCCGTTTTTTGGTGGCAAACACTGCAGAAATTTTGAAATGTAATGTAACGATCGGAGGGTTGTAATACTGTTAAGTTTCTGTGAATGATAACGAAGAGCACGCGTGTTTCGTCATTTAAAAGCACTTTCTAATCCGAATAAGTTTTGAAATGCGCAACATACAAAACAAACACGTTGACGCGATATTGACGGATTTGCAAGTCCAGTCCTATTTCGACGGGTCCCGACCAAGAAATCGCTCCGCCACTGCGATCAGAGCGAAAAATTTTCAACATGTTGGTAGCTCGCTGCGGTGGGAGTGAACTTCCCCTTTTTTCGGCGCGAGCGAATTCGCAGCCTGAAAATCGTTATTTTTGTGTCACGTGAAACGGCCTTTGACACGCTCCGACATCACAAAGTACATGAGCCTCCAGCATCTCACTTACATAGAAATGCGACCACCATGGCCGGCATCGAACCCACGACCTTCGTCTCAACATCCGAGCACCGTAACCGTCGCACCATTACAGTGGACAAGGTCACACAACAATACCTATATGCTCAAACTCAAGTGGGTGCAACTAAATGGAGAATACAGAGCGCTTTTAAGGCGTTTTTCTCCGCCATGGAAGCAGCTCGAAGCGGCGTCTTAAAAAAACAGGGTTTCCTCACGAGTGAGTTGAACAAATAGCATACATAGAAAGGCCGTCGACAGTGTGCAACAGAATTTCACACTAATATGAGATTTTTGTGACACACTGCAGACTCGGCGTTTCGTGGTGGAATCAGACTCAGGCGAAACAATGAGCGGCAAAGCCTAAGCCACCCCCCCCCCCCTCTGCTTTTTTACCCCGGTATGAAGAGGGTCGCCACCGCCATGACGAAATAAACGCGCATCCGCTACGGTCGCATTCGTGCAAACGCTGTTGTAGCTTCGAAAGCGCGTGCGTCGGACGTGCCAGGAACGAGGAATGCAGTATTCGTCGAAACGATTTCTCATCGATTCAGATTTGCTCCTAGAGGCATGCGGCGGGCGAGTGGTCGGACGGCTCGGTGCCGGGAATGCCATTGATCGTTTGGTTCGCAACGAAGTGCTGCGCTCGACGGGAGATCAATGTGTAAGACCTCCCCCTCCACACACACGCGCGCGTTTGTACAACGCGCTCCGAAGAGACGTGGAGCACTCTTATTAAATGATTCGCTCAATCCCCCATCACAAGATTGCGTGGCTGCGACATCGAAAGCGACAGAAACGTACGCGTGGTCGTATACGTATATATATCAGAATCAGCTTTCTCTTCATCGTCCAGAGAATATCAACGCTCTCTCGCTACGCTTGCGTTCCTTCGTAATTGTACGCTATGCGAATCAAAGTCGGCGAGAAGGCGCGCCGAGAGACGTGCATTTACATTGAGGCGTCGTTACGGGCACACACTCCGCGGCACGTCTCGCCCACTGCAAACGTTGATCGCCAGAGGCGGCGAACAAAAGCGACGTTACGAAACTCGAGCCCCAGCCTTAGCATAAATGAGGCAATCCATCACTGGTCCCCTGGAATATAATTATGGCTCAGCTCGCGGGGAGGAGAAAAAAGAAAGGTCACGCGAGTCTAACATGGCGGCCACAGGCGTTTGGAAGTAAAAAAAAAAAAAACTGCATGCAGCACGCTCGCTGTCGGGGAACTCGCAAGAAGGAAACCGACAGCCAAAGCGCACGAGCAATAAAAACACTTTACAACAAGAAATTTTTTTTAAAAGTGAGTCGGTCATTGTCTCTCTTTTTGTTGCTAGTTCCAAGGGTCCCTTGCGTCAACTCATTTTGTCTGCTTCTTTACCGAACTTTTTTTGTGTGTGTGTCGCTGTGTGTGCGATGCCTATATTGTTGATGAACAGAAGCTTTGGTTTACCCGTCATTGAAGCAGGGTGCCAAGCTGTGCAACTTTGCCCGACATTCAGTTGACCCCTCACTGTCTTGTTTGTTTTTCAACACGTCACACACGTGCTGCCACTACTGGCGGCGGATTCCAAAGCGTGTGCTCATCCTCTGAAGAAACAGGGCCATATGTGCTGCGTCGTCCGCTTTCTTTATAATCCGAAGAACAAATATAGTGCTCCCTCAATGCGCACGAGTCTGCGCCTGACATGGCGTTCGTTTTTGCTGCTCGTGCTTGACGCGAATACAAAACGAAAAACTCTCAGTGGTTCTTGTTTTTCCAGTTTTTTATATCCTCTTTTTGTCTTGCTCTTTTTCAATTTAGCGCCTAGACATTGTTTAAGAAACAAAGGTCCGCGATTAGCTCTTACAAAAAAAAATGCTTTCAATGTCTCTTACATAACATTTTATAGGTATTTTTTTATTTCAAAAAGAGAAGAATAACGAGAAATTTTGTGAGACAGCTTACCCTTGTTTAGTAGTTTTGCTTCTAGGAAAGCAAATATTTACTTTAGTAAGTCAGGACCTGTCTTTTGCGAGCAGTGAACTTGAAAAGTTGCGACTCGAGAATCTGCATTGTTTGGGGCCACCAGTAGCAATATATTTACATCCAAGAAAGGAGGCTTGCCAGACAGTCATGTGTAGCTTTATGAAATGACAAATGACGCCACAGCGCTGCTAGCTAGGCAAACTTGTCAGCTGTTGATGCAGTCATGTAATTGAACTGAAGTCATTCTGACTAGAAGAGAATAGAATCAGTATTGATGACAATGAATACAAAGCTTTAATTTGCCGTCTAGCATGCGAAAACAATATTTTGCTCGAGATCGAGGGTTGGTGAGCGTTTCCAATTAGGATCATAGCTCAAAATAATGACTACGTCATTTTATTTGCTAACAACATTTCAGCAAGGTAGCTCAACTTACGAGGCATGTAAAATGATTGAAAAATATCACAATGCTGTTATTAATAATGAATGAAGATAAAATTAGTTCCATGGGCATGTGAATGCACGACGCGGACATAACATATCGATCCAGAACTTTTTATGTACCTTTCACTGCGCAGATGTTTTAAAGGTTGCTGTGTCTACGAAAACGGCTGATACTTGAGGTGGTTACAGAATAATATTTTACCCCCAAAACAAAAACATTATCGCGTTGTCAACAGTGAATGTTGTATTATTATTGGCTCAGTCTTGAGAATAAAGAGGACCGTGTCTTTTATGCACGGAAAAAGATGGACATATTTCATACGATGAATATGAACACTTGCTGTCACAACGCAGATGCGGTGAACGCTACGTATGTAGGTGACAAAGCGTGTAGCATCACCTATAAATTCAAGGCATTACCGAATATTTGGAATTTCGCAGTCGGCAACACTAGGAGCACGGAAAGATGGAGTAGCTGAAACCGAAAACCGTCTTTGTGCGCTGAAACTATTTATGCAGGATGAAAGCGGTCTTACTATGCAATGAGCTTCAGTGAGAGCGAACGCTCCCACTACAACTGGGCTGACCAGAGAAGAAGATGTACGCTTGCATAGCTCCTTTTCTGATGCATGCTATGACCTCCTCTTCCTGATTTCTCTCTCAGTTTGGAGGAAAAGGGTCATCTTGTCTCTCTAACTTCTCTCCCCAGCTCCTCTCTCATTTCGTTGCAATCACTTTAGCTACTTCTAGCGTCTTCGCAAGCCAAGCCAGCCTCCTTCTTGTCATATCCTCTCACGGTATGCCTCCCACGCACGCTGTATCGTGGGCTTGATGTGATGGAAACCCATATATAGTGCTTAAATTTTTGCGAGATGTCACGGCGACGGTCAGTTTTCATGTGGTGTATTATTACGTTATGCCAGAAGAGACAGGAATGTTTGGTTGTGCTCCAGAGACTTGGTCAGAAGCAGACAGCGAAAACCGTTGCATCGTATACTTCGCAGCTCTAATGCGAATGCTGGAATTATAAACCAACTAGCTACGAAAATCAGGTTAGGCCATCAGAGTACTCCATCGATCACGCACGTCACAAGTTTACTTGGACCGTTCATTGAAACTGGCTGACGCATTGTAACATATTTTTACGCTCTATATTGAACATAGACGAGGTTTCTTTTGACAGTATTTTCTTTTTGTCTGTGCATTATTCCATCAATAAAGACAAGTCCAGGCGGCGATTTTGTGAGACTATAGTACAGAGGCAAGAGTGATTCTCAGAAGGTCCAGTGCATTCCATCGCGCCCATGCTTCAACTTTCTCCTTTAGAGCGTGCTTTGCCGCAAGCAATGTGTAAGTGCGAAAAAGCCAGCTTTTAGAAATTCATGGGTACGGCAGGAGACGGAAAAGAATAGATAAGAGGCAGAGAGGTCAACCATAGCTGAGCCCGGTAGGATACCCTATAATAGAAAACATGAGAGGGGGGAAGGAAATTCATAGAGGAGGATAGAAATTACACTGTTTACACTGACGTAACTGTTCCACATTTGATATTCCACACGGTGAATAATTCCGGTATCCTTCGGAAAATGCAACAGCGCTTTCGTTGTCCTTCGGAAGTGTAATGAGCCCCACCGTGGTCTAATTATCTCTTCTAGAGTGAAAGCGCTTCCGTCCAGGTAGTGTAAAGTAGTGCAGAGGTGAAGCCGCTCCTGTCAGTGAGTCACACAGTAACACAAAAGGTGCTCAATTGTTTCATAGACGACACAGTCTTTGCACTCAGCGTTGTCAGCCATTCCAATCTTGAATGAGCGGGCATTGGTGAACGCTACATCCGGATGAAGACGGCACAACACTGTATCTTTCTCCCGAAAAAGACCAGAAGGAAGCCGCAGTCGTAAAGATGGGTCGACAGAATGCAGTCAATGATCGATGAACTGTAATGTTTGCCACTTCTGCAATGTCATGTTCTGTGCCAGCTCACTTATGTATCGAACCATGTCGACGCTTGTTAGAAAACAATATTTGTTTCTCCGTATGCTTTTCTGGCGACGTCATCGGTGACGTCGTTAGCAGAGATAGCAAAATGACTTGATGTCACTTATCTCCTTAAGGAGGAGGTAATCACCGGGAAGATTCCAAAAGCTGGTGTTTTGACCCCAGAAAGCACACCATAGAAGCGAGAATAGTTTAAATTTGGTACTTTCAGTAAGTCGATGAGCCCAGGATGTAGCCCAAAGACCAAGTCAGATCTACGATTTGATAACCCAAGCAAAATGTATTCCCAGTCAGGCAGTACATGTGTCACGAAAACATGCACACTCGGCTGGTATCAATTATAACACAACTAATAATGCAAGTCAACTGGTGTTTGAAATGACAGGAACAAACAAACAAATCACACAACGAGTGCATTAAAAACTATTCATGCAATAAAACTATTCAGGCATTAAAACACATGCATTAAAAACTATTCAAGAACTTTTTAATTAAAGTTTTGATTGTTCAGCAAGCGTGTCCAGTCTACAATTTTTGGAACATATCTCGAATGCTTCTCTTCCAGGAAACGCTCACAAACTCCTGCGCTGGTCATCGGCGTTCCCTTCCGTGGTCGGTCTGTCGGCGACACAATTAGAAAATTTCTCGGGGATGAACTAAGGCTAGTAAGGAGGGCAGAAAGGATGGTGAATCCAAGCGGTGCCTTGGAATAGGGGCCCGACCACGAGACGTTGTTCTGTTTTAGCTGAAATGCAGTCTCTTGCACAAATAAAGTTTTGTTATTTTTCTCATAGAGTCAACTCTAGATTCTTCAACATCGACTCACCTCACTACGCGACTTCCTTGAATAACATAACTTCTTCACTGACTCCATCATCATACCACTCAGACACTCACTCACTGCCACCACTGCCTTGACACTCCGTCACCACCTACGTGATTGATATGTGAGGTTTAACGTCCCAAAACCACTATATGATTATGAGAGACGCCGTAGTGGAGGGCTCCGGAGATTTCGACCACCTGGGGTTCTTTAACGTGCACCCAAATCTGAGCATACGGGCATACAACATTACCGCCTCCATCGGAAATGCAGCCGCCGCAGCCTGGATTTGAACCCGCGACCTGCGGGTCAGCAGCCGAGTACCTTAGCCACTAGACCACCACGGCGGGGCATCACCACCTACTTATATTCGCTTGTTACTGGATTCGCGAGTATTCCACATGATCCGTCAAGTCAAGTGAAAAGAAGATATCTTTGTCGCCAGTTCCACTCTTCGTGGTGGTACTCGGCGTTGCATCATGCTTCCTATCGCGATTCTTTGAGGCTTCACTTGGCATTTGATCCGAAAATGATCGTCGTCGAGAGTTTTTTCCTTGGAGAGAGGAGGCACTCTCGAGGCGTCTCTTGATACTTGTTTTCACAGCGCGCGCTTCATCGGGCCAAACTATTGGCGCCAGGGTTTCATGCCTCCCATTTCAAATCAGCGACGCGCGCTTGGCTGAGCGCTCGTTCGTGACACTCGGTATGAACGGTAACACAACGTTCTGTACTTGTTCAGTCACATAGTGCAATATTTCTGGTACCTCCCACCCAAGTTGTTCGTAGGATTTACGACGGAGTGCCGACAAAAGACATTGTATAAACGCTTTGGAGCCTCAGAACACTGCCTATAGATTGGCTGATTGTTTATTGATATATTCCATGTCACTTCGCTGGGCAGTATGTTCCGAACCAGTCGACGTGCTAACATGACAATGCTTGTAAGTGAGGTTGATACACGTGTCGCGATTTGGTGATGGTGGCACCGGTCGAGATGGTCTAGGTGGTAGAGCCATCTGTGTATACGCGGACTCTGTCAGCATAGTAAGTGTACAATCTAGACCTGCTTGCTAGAAAAGTCCTCCTTGTTTCTTATTCTTCGTATGGAAAGGTGCAGTTTGGTTCGATCTAAGCACCATAAGGTGGATGGCGAACGCAGCCAGAGTGTAAAACCCGACAGTAGCAAAGCGTGATGGGAGCGGACGACATTAGAGAACGGTATTTGTTCTAAAAGCTACGGCATATGGCTCGACGCCATCCGTGATTTAAATATAGAACTCATCACTACGGCAATGTCGTAACATTCAAAGTGAAAGCTGATGCTGCAGTATAAAACCCATCGTCCACTAGTTCCTTTTGTAGTAGCAATAAGGCAAATAGGGCTGAAGGCGTAAAAGTAAGCGAAAGTAACAGCACAATACCGTGGTGTTGTTCGTAATTTGTGACCCTTTAAACTTCTTTAATGCATCACGAACAACACGGGGAAAAATTGAAGTGAGCTAAGCTTTCTGTATAAAAATTCGTTTCTCTGTTGTGCGTTGTCAGTCTTATCTTCCCTCTTCCCGAAAGAGTAGGAACACGTTGTGACCACCAAGGTGGTGGTTCTCAGTCTGCTGTCTCTCAATATTCAGTTGTGCTAGTGTGTATTTATGAAACAATAACAGAAACAACATCAACAAAGCAATGAATAACTACTAATTTTTTCCCTCAACTGCATTAACTTGCACTTTTAATACTTGAAAGGATTATATATTATGCTGGACTCCCGAACAACAGGAAAAATGAACAGCTACTATTGTTTCGGGCAATCACGCGTACAAGAGGTCTTATGGGCAAAGACAAAAGTAAACTAAGAGTTCAATAAAGGTGCAAGACTAATAAAACTAGCAGGCTCTCTCACACCTGAAGATCAGAGATGAACGAAACAAAACAATAGGAGCGAGGTAGAAGTTCATAAAAAAAAGAGCATGCGTACGAGGATACGTGGAATGAAATAAAAAGTAAAAAGTATGAAACTAAGAGAAAAAAGAGCTACTTCGCAACTTTTCAGTGCTCAAGGCATTATAACTGCGTAATCGCTCAGAAAGGTACTCAAAAGAAGGGCTTATAGGTAACTGGCATTGCTTGGGAATGCACCATGCGAAAGAAAAAGAAATCATGAGAAAATGCCTCGAGGTGGGACACGCTTTCAATCAACAGGCAGGGTGATCTTCATTGGCATACCTCATGCTTGTCCAACGAATTATATTGCCTAAGTGCTCTTACTTCGCTCAGCGGGGATGTAAATTTGAAATCCCGAAATGAGACAACACATAACGCGTTTTACGCAAGTAGTGTGTATACGACGTGTAAGACGCTTTCATTTCTGGCGTGATACACGTGTTACACGTGCCGTAGATTTCCACAGATGATAATTTGTATACTTCTTCTTTGCTTTGTCCCCCTGCACTGCAGCGCGAAGCGCATACGAGCCTGTACGTAACGTTAACTACAACGTTCCCGAACAAAATGGACGGCGTTGACACGGGTACGCATGCGACAAGACAAAATACAAAAAAATATCTGTAACAGCGAGAGTACTAGACACCGGAGGATGTTTTAGCAGTTCCTGTTTACCATTCCGTAAGTTTGAAAATATTACATCATCGCGGGCAGCATGCCGCTTTTTAGGGGCGAAACTTCTTATAACGGCACCCGTTCGTCTCTTGTAGTGTGTAACAAGTATAACATTTTGACCTCCAAGAAGGTGCCGGTGAGAGATTTCCTCTGTGCGTTGTTGAACAATAAAAAATAGTGCTCAATATACATTCCCATGGTGGTTAATGGGGAATGAGAGACAGGAGCATTCGGCTTTTAGTTAACGCGCATGCTGCGATCTCTATTAGCAGCCATTGGCATGTACATTGAGCACTATATGACAAGAAAGGGTTGCTACGTTATACTCGCTGGGTGTAACATCCTTAGTTTTAGAAAGGTTTAGCGAGCGTTGAGCCGCAGTGCCATGAATACAATGAACTAGTATGTACCATGAACTCGAGGTGGTTAAAGGTGGGAAGTAGATACGAAGCGCAAGCCGTAGGAAAGTAAAAGCCGAATTCTGCTGTTTCTCATTTCCCATTAGCAGCCATCGGCATGTACATTGAACACTATATGAAAATAAAGGGTTGCTACGTTATACTCGCTGGGCGTAACCTCCTTGGTTTTAGAAAGGTGTAGTGAGCGTTGGGCCACAGTGCTATGAATACAGTGTACTAGTATATACCATGAACTCGAGGCGGTTAAAGGTGGGAAGTAGAGCAGAAGCACAAGCCGTAAGAAAGTGTGCGCGTGTCACCTCTCGTTTAGTCCTTGGAATGTCCGCTGGATGGCGGTGCTTCTGCATGGGGAATATATGATGAAAAGATGCGAGATGGTGGTACTTGGAGTGTTGAATAGATAGACGAACGGACACACAGACAGCTGCATGGATGGACGCATGAACGGACGCAGGGGCGGATGCATGGACGAACGCAGGGACGAGTGCACGAACAGACGCACGCACGGACGGGCGGATAGACGCATGGACGGTCACACAGACGGATGCATGGGCGGATGGAAGCAAGAACAAATGGACGGACTAATGCTTCGCCCACTCTCCATTATTCACTCCGTGGATATGCTGCAAATTTTTTTCTAAGTTTCAAGGACTATTTTGGTAAGTGTAATCATGTTGACATAATATTACCGAGTTATCTATATATTCATATTTATATACTTGAGCGGAGCGTCCCTAAACCGCGATGTAATAATGATAACACAATGCCGTACAGGATGGCTCCGGAAATTTCGACAACCTGGGTTTTTTTGACGTGCAACTGAATCTAAGATGGCCCTCAAGCATTTTCGCCTCCAACAAACATGCAGACTAGTTATCTGAAACTGCCAGTGTAATCATCTCGACCAACTGACCAACGAAAACAGCCGCCGATTGGAACCACCTTCCCTCTTCCGTTGTATCAATAACAGACCCTTTGTTATTCAAGACTGCAATTTCTCAGCAATGCTTGTAACTATACGCAGTTTCCATTATCTATCTTTGTCTTGTATGTGCTTGAATTCTTATACATTTTTAGTTGACTTATGTTGCCTTCCTGATTTGCGCATCTGATACTTGTTTCTTTATTTTGTCTTTTTTCTTGTGTGTTATATATGTTGTACCCACCCCCTCTGTAATGCCCTACGGGCCCGAGGGTATTCTAATAGATAAATAAATAAACTAGCGCAGCTAAAATGTTTCCGTATCGTTGTACATAACACACACGTGAACGATAAGGTACTCCAAACGCCGCTGAAGCACCATAATGGTCAGCTGGTTCTTGCCTACACGGCGCTATTAGTTCCCAGCTATTGAGCCCTCAACATGTCCAACATCATGAACCCACGCTGATCAAGGGGAAATGATTCGCGGTAAATATTTAGCAATTCCTGGTACGTCTTCATCTCTGGACACTTCGTCCTCCTCTTCACATGTTTACACTATTATTAGTGTTAACTCGTTCTCCTCGCGCTGGGAAGTTCCTAGAGTGTTGTACGCAAACTAAATATCTAGACAAGTTTGCTAATAGTAATACAAGAAATGCTCTAGATTTCATAACTATGTTCATGTTCTATTTAGTACTGGACAGGATGAACAATGGCACGTCTAAAACATGACAACCTAAGCATAGTAATGTAAGAAACTACTCGAAGAATCCACTGGTAGGCTAGTTGGTACATGCTCTGATATGTACTATGTTTGGTGCAAGGAAATGAATCCCATGGGAAGACATATGAACGACCTATGCTGGCACTGATTTCCAACAATTAGTATTACAACCGAGTCATTTTGCTACAAAAAACTCATATGTACCCTTAAGCATTCACATGAGGCAACTTGGAGGTAAAATGCATCTTCGTTTTTCTTCTCAGTCGGTGTATTAATCCTGCCCCGCCATCTTTTGACAGCTTTCTGCACGTGGTGTTCCACAGCCTTTAGGATCGAACGCAGTAGCCGATCCCCCTTTTTTTTATTGTCTCTGTGATAGGACCACCTTCGACCAAGCTACGGTGTCGTGTAATGACGTTATCTTGTCACGTAATGCACGGGATGTCAGAGTGACGTGATGTTGACGTGGCAAATATAACATTCTGTGACGTAGCCCCGCCGCGGTGGTCTAGTGGCTAAGGTACTCGGCTGCTGACCCGCAGGTCGCGGGTTCAAATCCCGGCTGCGGCGGCTGCATTTCCGATGGAGGCGGAAATGTTGTAGGCCCGTGTACTCAGATTTAGGTGCACGTTACAGAACCCCAGGTGGTCAAAATTTCCGGAGCCCTCCACTACGGCGTCTCTCATAATCATATAGTGGTTTTGGGACATTAAACCCCACAAATCTAATCTAATCTAACATTCTGTGACGTAATTGTGACGTCATATGGTAAGTTGGTAAGTCATCAAATGATTAAAATTTTGGGAATCGGTCTTTCCCACGTTACGGTGGGACGCCGATGGTCAATATTTGAGTTTGATGGGGCATCTAAGGTTTACGTCCTACTATAGTATTAGGTATGTTTAAAGTTAACATACTTATTAGCGTTTGCTCAGAGTCATTATTATTACTAAGCTTTCCTGGCTGGTGACACGTCTTAATCAAATAACAAAGATTAATGAAAGGTGTAGAGTAATGAGCCTAATTTTTCGAATGATTCGCTATTAGTGCCATCAGTGACCGCTCAAACTGCGCAAAATTAAGCAAACATACGAAAAATTGCGAGGATGGTCCAAGGAATACCGTCAGATGAACCTGAAGTGAAAAAAAAAACCTTTACTTACCTTTTAATTTTTGTATACAGAGTAAACTACACATTGACTGAGGAGTGTGAAAAGGCCATTTTCATCCGAATCCGGCGATGTGTGCCAGACACTTCTCCGTGCGTGACTGCTATATTTCGTGGCGGGATGTGTTGAGAGAAAAGAAAAGGAGAAAACAAAAGGACACAAAAATCATACGTTTGTCACCCTTTACAAGTACAAATAAGAAACTCATTTGCCCTCTCACTCTCTTTCTTTCTTGTTTTGTACGGTACACTATCACCAGCTGCGTACTTGTATCATGTTCACAATACTGACTTCCTGTGTGGCTTCACAATCGCTACTTAGCTGAAAGGAACTAAAACAATCCTGAAATACAAACAACACAATAACAACAACAACAGCAGCAAAAAACAAAGAACTTTCATGGGGTTACAAGCACACCTTTCTTTCTTTTTTTTAGTCAGCCTTATTATTTGCTTACTTTGGTTACCTCTATTTTCCTGTCATCAACACGAAAGGAGCCAGTGTGGTAGACGTCTCTTAAAGTTCACTCTTGTACATAGCTAGCACACGACGAACCTATAGGCTGAATACGTAGAGTGTGTAATGCAATCAGGCCCTCTTCGCCTTTGAGCAGTTCTGCTTTCTCGCTCCATTTCATTATGCGCCCTATATATTCTGTATATCGGCTTCTAATTTGATCAGCCCTGCAGTGAAGGACCCCTCTTCGCCGCTCTTCGAGGCGTGCCTTTCAATTTCGAGAGCCGGAAGTCTCGTTTTTCTCGCTGAATAATCTATACTTGTAGCATCAGCGACGCTCTTCTGCATAATTTCTCGTTTGCGAACAGACGTCCAGCGCACGACGCTCGGTGTGTGTATATCTATTCAGCTATAGCCTCCTCGTAGCGTTGCCGGGCTTACTCTTTATAGGCGGCTCGAAAAGCGATGCCGAAGCAGAGTGAAGTACAAAAAAGGTTACGAAGAAGCTTGGTTATTTGAGTGCTGCGCTCTCGTCATCGATGCTGCGAAAAAAAAAAGCAGTAGGTCCCCGGTAAAGTTCTCTTACTATTCCTTCATAGCGTTTTTTTCAAGACAGGAAGATGACAAGGCAATAACGAAGTCGAGGATGTGAGCAGGAAGGTTCACTGTGACCTCTAAAAAAAACCGACGACCTCTAGATGCCTGAGTAGAGCCTCCAAATTGGCCTTTTCGCCCTTCGAGGAAGTGGAATTCTCTTGATTTTGCTACCCACAGCGACGGGCGCTCTATCGGGTCGTGCTGAAAAGTGGTGGTTACCCATGTCAAGCACTAAATGGAAGACAAGCAAGGTCTCAAAAGGAAGTTAGTTTAAATCAACGATGTATGACTTTATAATTTCTTACAGAGGGTTGAGTGGTGTACTGCTGTTACCGTGAACTGCCTGTTGGCACCCCGCTTTACGGTCTCTAAATATATAATCAGTTCCGGCAGTTGAATGCAATCTCTTTGAGTGTTCCCAACACGAGAAGCAGCGAGGAACATTCGACAGTGCTCCGAAAAGTTTAGATGCGACCCCCCCCCCCTTTCTACACTGGAATTCATTTCAGCTCTAACGAACTGAGGTTCCCAGAAAAAAAAAAAAACATTGTATGTGTCACTCTTTTTGGTCAGTGCTGTCTAGCTCCATTTATGCTTTAAAAATAACTTTCTTTTGGGTTTCACGACTTTTCAACAAGAGTATTATCTCCCAAAAGAGTTCATGTGCATCTTTAAAGAGAGTCTTATAAATGACAACTCAGTACTTCCAAAAAGTGAAAAGACTTTTTAGGGGTGAAGCTCCCTAAGCCCGATGTATGTATGTATGTATGTATGTATGTGATTGATATGTGGGGTTTAACGTCCCAAAACCACTATATGATTATGAGAGACGCCGTAGTGGAGGGCTCCGGAAATTTAGACCACCTGGGGTTCTTTAACGTGCACCCAAATCTGAGCACACGGGCCTACAACATTTCCACCTCCATCGGAAATGCAGCCGCCGCAGCCGGGATTCGAACCCGCGCCCTGCGGGTCAGCAGCCGAGTACCTTAGCCACTAGACCACCGCGGCGGGGCTGTATGTATGTATGTATGTATGTATGTATGTATGTATGTATGTATGTATGTATGTAGTCTAGTGGCTAAGGTACTCGGCTGCTGACCCGCAGGTCGCGGGTTCGCATCCCGGCTGCGGCGGCTGCATTTCGGATGGAGGCGGAAATGTTGTAGGCCCGTGTGCTCAGATTTGGGTGCACGTTAAAGAACAGAACAGAACAGAAGGTTTTATTGTGCTAAATGAAGAAGAATACATGTGCATGATAAACAGAAAGAGGTCCCATAGTCAGAGACTGCAAGGGGACCTCTTATACAATGTAGAATTGAGAATGATTGTGATGTACATAGCGAAAGACAGAGCTACAGTAAAATGCAATTGAAACAAATAAAGTGAGAATATACCCTTGTAATCTCACAGAAACAATTTAAAAGCAAGAATAACGCGCTTACTCCAATGACGAGGGATTACAGAACGCAACTCACAATAAACAGGAATCAATTAAGAAACAGCAAAACAGGCTAGTTAGTTGACATGATATGATTTTTTAACTTCGATTTAATTACCTTCAGGGAACGGCATGCTTTAATGTCGGAAGGTAAACTATTCCAAAAAGAAATTCCGGAAAAATGAATGGTTTGTTTGCCATACTTAGTGCGAACTTTTGGCAGTAGAAAGTTATTGTAAAGGGCAAACCTTGTGACATTCAAAAAGAACCCCAGGTGGTCAAAATTTCTGGAGCCCTCCTCTACGGTGTCTTTCATAATCATATGGTGGTTTTGGGACGTTAAACCCCACATATCAATCGTACGTACGTACGTATGTATACATGCATACAATCATACATACAACAATGTACATACATACATACAACAATGTATACATACATACAATGTATGTATGTATGTATGTATGTATGTATGTATGTATGTATGTATGTATGTATGTATGTATGTATGTATGTATGTATGTATGTATGTATGTATGTATGTATGTATGTATGTATGTATGTATGTATGTATGTATGTATGTATGTGGTAGTATAGTAGTAGTAGGTAGCCACCACTCTTTTAGTCCTCCGAATGTCATCTGGATGGCGGTACTTGTATATGATGACTATATTATAAAAAGATGCGAGATGGCGGTACTTGGAGGGTTCGCTGGATGGATGGGCAGGCAGAGAGACAGACAGACAGACAGACAGACAGACAGACAGACAGACAGACAGACAGACAGACAGACAGACAGACAGACAGACAGACAGACAGACAGACAGACAGACAGACAGACAGACAGACAGACAGACAGACAGATGGACGGACGGATAGACGAATGGACGGATGGATAGACGAATGGACGATTGACGGTTTATTCACGATTGTTCATGGATGGACGATTTACCGATAAAACCTTTCGAAGCTTCACCCCACTTATCATCATTCACTTCGTGAATGTGCTGTGATTTCTCCCCCTTAGGGCAACTGATTCCCGGCTTGTGAATGTAAATGTGTATAATTAGCTGCCTTTACGGTTTCACAATTTATTTTGTTAACGAATTACATATAGCTTGCGTGTGTTGATGGATGTATGGATGGATGAATGGATGGATGGATGGATGGATGGATGGATGGATGGATGGATGGATGGATGGATGGATAGATCAATGGATGGATGGATTGACGGATGGACGGATGGACGAGCGGATGGACGGACGGACGGACGAACGGACGGACAGACGGATGGATGGATGGGAACAGACGCACGGTTTCGCTACCCTGATGCGCTGCTAGGTCCGAGTACGCGGATTTAATTACAGACCACGGTGACCACATTTTGATGAAAGTAAAATGCGAAAACACTCATGCACTTACACTTTGGCACGCCTTAGGAAGCTCAGGTAGTGGAAATGTACCCGGAAACCCAACTTACGGCTGCTCATGACCATGGTGCATAAAGCTGTAAAATTCATTTGTATATTCTGATTATTGTAAGCATTGCATGAATACACTCTACGTGGAGTACCTTCATTAAGCGTCCTGGAATAGTATAATTTACGGTGGGCCTCTGTTGGACGTCCCTCTTCATGCTTAAGCTGTGATTGGGTTGCGTGTTGAAAACAGGCCTGGTCTTGAACCACGAGGAAATCTGGTAACACATGCGTGTCTTCACGTAACAAAACTCTTACTGGTTTCTGAACCAAGTTACATGTCTGCTGTCATACTAGCTAACAGTTGCTTTCACGTTTACTATTGAAGACGATAGCCTTTCTTGGGGACCTTCGACGCAAAAATTTTGGTCTGTCTATCTGTCTGTCTGTACATTTGTCAGTTTGTCCACTCTCAACGACATCGGGTACTTGAAACGGCCGACCCCATCCGCAGCGCCCACCTATGTTGCTGAAGGTTGAGCAGTTGTGCTTGTGCAATGGTCAATTAGAAAGCAATTATTGCGCATGTCTGGGGCACCATAACAAGACGTATATATTCTGCATGTGCGTCTTTTACTAGAAAAGGCATACATAAGTATTTTTAAGGACCGTAGCGCTTACCACGCTGCGCTGACCATGCAACGCATGCACGGAACGGGGAGTGTTTCCAACGCTTTGCTAAAACGAGACGGTGGTGTCACCTATCCGTCACCTTGCGTTTTACACCTTATCACCTCTGAAATGGGCGTGCACACCTATCTCAGAGCCACGCGCTTTGTTTTCTAAAAAAACTGCCAGATGGCGCTTATGTCTCACGTGTGACGTGACTTGATGCGCTCGTTCGCCTCCGCTGCATGCTCGAGGCACTCTAATGCAGCGCCTCCGGAATACCATTTACCAATTTTCTTGCGCAGAACATCAAATGAATGTCTTGTTCACTCTCTCCACACGCAAGACTATCGTCTTTCGACGACATTTGCAGATCACATGCAGATAAGGATACAATTTTTTATATCACGTTTCTACATTATTTCGTTGAAAGTATTTTTTACACTGCTGTTTTATTGATCTTTGGTGGGAGCAAGACAGTCGAAAAAAGAAGAACTGCATTCGTTCCTCTTCTAGAAGGCAGTTCTTCTAACAATGCAGCTGTTAAAGCTGGCTGTAAGACGTCCGTCAACAAAAAACCTGTGCTGCTCCTTTGCTATATCAACCGCTAAAGTCACTATGACTTTAACAACCACCACATTTGGTCGCCACCTGTGTTGAAAAGTACGCCTTTTCCTACTAAATGGAACCACGAGTAGCATGCGAAGCAGCGCATGGGTCGAAATAAAGTTCCGTTCTTCACGGGCACCTTTCCCGACGATAACGCGTTTTTGCAAGTGGAGCGCACCCTGAATTCTCTGTAGTTTCTGTTGCTGTTACTCGCTCCAAACTCTTGTTGCAGTACGCCACGTGGGAGCACGTGGGTTCAACGCGCGCCTGCAGAATCGTGTTCCCCAACGCCATCACGTGATTGCTGAGACAGTCTAAGGGGGAGAGGCTACAGTCTCTTACACAGATACTCACGCAGGCCCGAGCGTGCTAGTGCGTACCAGTACGTTCTGGCTATAAATAGTATACAATGCGTTGTGTCATTGCGCGTTGGCAGAATCCCGTTCCGTGACGTCATGAAATAATGGTGAGAAATTGTAAGGAGCAGAGGCCACAGCGTCTTACCCAGATTCTTACAGGGGCCGGAACGCGTTAGCATGTGAGATCATTCTGTCAGTGCTTAGACCAGCTGTGCGTATGTTGATAAAGTGTAAAGGGGAGAGGCCACAGCATCTTACCCAACCCCTTAGCCATGCCTGCACGCGCTAGCAGTCGAGCGCGTTTTGGCAGGTCGTGGCAGTGCTTGGGCAGCCGTTGCGCATTCGCAGTATGGGCGGCTCCAGCGCACACCAGATTTAACTCCACCATCAGCTTATTCGCATCTAAAAGCCAAACCACCACCGAGCCGAGGAGCAGCCTCCTTCGAGCCTTTGCCCTAGCACATCCTGGCAACCGATGGAGCTGTGTAACGCCGATTCGAGCCACGCTTCTGCCGAGGAGCAGCCATTGTCAGAAGGACCAACACAGCTAGCGTGGTGCTAGCATAGCTGGTAATAGCGACGTATGGCCAAGCATAGTAAAACGATATGTTGGTGTAACACCTCCACTGCCATAATGTGTCGTAGAGCGCAGCAAGGTGTAGGCATAGCGATGCGTAGTATAGTTTAGTGTTATGAAATGTCAGTGCAGCCATTCCTCAGGAACGATATCTGCGTCATGAATCCTTTAAGAAGAAAGCCTTCGGCCGCGCTTAAGCATTTGGCAGCTATGGCGCGACCGAAGAAGTTGCTTACAGCCCAAGAAGATTAGCCGCGCATTGCGAAGCTCGGCGCGCCGCGAGCCGACAGTGCATGCATGAGTAAATGACGAACGGACCCCGAGCACCTTTGATGAGAACCTGAAGCGGATAATGTGAGCAAACTGACCAAAATAAGTGCGAATATATTAGACCAAGCCGAGTACCAGCGAAGAAGCTTCCGTGCTTCTACCAAGGTAACGTTGAGTTCCTGGATCTGGAGTTTCGACATTCTAGCTGGGTCAGTGACAACCTTTGGCTTTTCTCAAAATTGTCTACGCAAAGTTCCATTCGATGTAACGAGAAGTAGCTGTCAAGTTCAAACCTGACAAAACAAAGGAAAACCAAGCAGCTGCCAGTGGGGCCCTTCGATCGGCGAGCTTCTCTGCTGCTAGAGCGGTGGCAATGAAAACTATCCGTTGTAAGTAAGCTGTTACTACATGACTTACGATGCATAATGCGCCTTAGGAACTGTTATGTGCCAATAAAGACTCACAAAATTATGTATGCCGAAATGACATTGACATGCAGAAACATCGGAAAACATACTTTCTGTTGCTACCACATCTTCGATACGCTTATGAAGCCCATCATTTTGCATTTTGCAGAGTGCCATTTGTTTTGAAGAGACAAGCAGCTCAGTTCAGCGGTCGACAACAAGAAATGACTCCTTGGCTGTACAGTGCTTCTACCTAAACTCCGTATAGGTACACATGAAAAGATAGCATAGAACTACAGATGTTAAGGATATCACGTTCACCGACGCTTTAAGAGTACCTTCATTATGCAACAGCATGGTTCCTTCGTGCAGTTTATAGAATAGTGCATGGTACTTACATTTGCCTTATCAGTAATATCGAGACTGATTTGCAGAATAACATCACACATTCCGGTTCGTAGTACTCTAAGACCACCGACCTTATCCTCCCCCCTTCCCTCTCTTCACGTTTTCCGTAATTGTGCAATACCGTACTGTCCCTGTTGGCCCTTCACCTGTCATGCCGAAGTGGACAAATAAACAGACAACTTTAGTGAAGTCCTGAGCAACTATAGCCATGAAGCTGGGGCCCTCGGCCCTCTGCCGGCTGCTCCCATGACCAATGACGAAAGCGGGAAGCCATGATGGAGTTTTTTTTTTCTATCTAATTCTGGAACCACGCATAAGGCCTGAATTTACTACTCGCGAGCTGACATTGTACGCTGCTAAAATGTGCTCCGACGTAATATATATATATATATATATAAAGTTAACCTAAAGCAGCCACCATTGCGCTCTTTCAGAGCACCATGGCTCAGCACTGCTAGATCCTTGCAACGCGAGCACCAGCCGTGCAAAAAGGGGAGCAGTCGAGCAAAGCATTTCCATTGTGCGCGCCATCTCTATCACTGGAACGACATCGTTCCTCGCACCGGCGACGGTTGTTAGCCGAACATCACCGCCTGGGCCGAACAGCGTTCCCTCTTCCGCGCAGCGGGCGGATGGGAGTGTAGCTGAAAGCGAATCGTATAGCGCTATGGGTGGAGCGGAAACCCAGAGCGGGGAAGAGAAAGAAGGGGACTCGCGTATCGAAGACGCTACGGACTGGTACGCTGTGCCGATAGCAGAATCGTTGTCGTCAGTGGATGACAGCTACGTCGCTATGTCACATAAAAATAAATAAAGGGCGGTGAGAAAGAACGACGACGCTGAAGGGAGGGGTGGGTGCAGCTGATACGTAGACAGTGATTCTGAAGGGTGTGTAGGCCGGTTGTCTGAGATGTGAGACCAAAAACTGAGCGTTTTCGAGATTTGGCGGCAGCGCCAGTGCCACTACAAAAAGGAACGAGCGAAATCTCTCGGAGGAGCCCATTACGTAGCCGAGGACCCAGTTCAGAATGGCAGCGCGACAGCGGCCGGCAGATGGCGTCCCCAGCTGCGCACGTTGCCCGATAACGGGTGCTGCCTTTCCCTATACTTGACTATGCACCCCACTCCCCCTCTACGTCTTCATTTCTTGCCCTGGGTCGAGTTCCTTCAACCTCGCTATTAGTCCCAGTTGCGGGGGAGTTCGGGCTCCCTTTTGAAAGTATCACTGCGCGCACTACCCCTGCATTCATTTGAGAGCGTGCTCGGCGCTAGCTGAAGAGGAAAAAAGATACAGACGAAAGTAAAACTTTTGCTGTTCCTCGGCACCCTACCAGACGAAACACAAGCGAAGAAAAAAAAGAGAGAAAGTTGAAGAAAACGCATACTAGGCCTAATTGTTTTGCAAAAAAAAAAACTGTGTCATAAATATTGTCCAAGGGAGACTGAAAATGTGCAATAGTGCAGTGACGCCAGATAACAGTGAAGGATGCATGTGATGCTCGAAAAACAGAAATATGTGCAGATAAGTGGAAAATAAACCATGCCTTTTTGCACTAGTGTCGCTGTAGATGTGACAAAGAAAATCAAGACCGTGCCGATGGAACAACTCTCAGGCTGCGAAAATGACGAACATTTCCCTTACTATGGTGACATGAGCCGGCTAAAAAAATAACACTGGTTAAAGGTCACTGGATTCCTAGAGCACATATTACTTTAGATTACCAAGATTACGACAGCCACCAGGATGCGCGGGCTGTCGTGTGGCGTTTTTAGACGCGAAGCAGCTTACGGCGAAGTTGAATCCGGTGGTGTGCGGCGTTACCACCGTTACTGCGCATGCGCAACAGCTGCCCGAGATTCTGCAGACGTCATAATCATCATCATCAGCCCGACCACGTCCACTGCAGGACAAAGGCATCTCCTATGTTCCACCAGTTAACCCGGTCCTGTGCTTGCTGCTGCCACTTTATATCCGCAAACTTCTTAATCTCATCTGACCACCTAACCTTCTGTCTCCCCCTAACTCGCTTGCCTTCTCTGGGAATCCAGTTAGTTACCTTTAATGACCAGCGGTTATCCTGTCTACGTGCTGCATGCCCGGCCCTTGTCCATTTTCTCTTCTTGATTTCAGCTACGATATCCTTAACCCCCGTTTGTTCCCTAATCCACTCTGCTCTCTTCTTGTCTCTTAAGGGTACACCTACCATTTTTCTTTCCATTGCTCGCTGCGTCGTCCTCAATTTAAGCTGAACCCTCTTTGTAAGTCTCCAGGTTTCTGCTCCGTAGCTCCGTGGCAGACGTACGATGAACCAACGCATTGTATCTAAGGCAGAACGCGCTGTCACGCGCTAGCGCGTTCGGACTTGCGTGATTGCCTGTGGTTTCTCTTCATACAGTCTTTCGGAAATCACGTGATGGCGTCGGGGAACGAGATTCTGCCGACGCGCGATGAACCGACGTGCTCCCACGTGGCGTGGCGATGAACCTGCGTGGCATGCTCCAACAAGAGTTCGTGACGAGTAACAGCAACACAAAATACGGTGAATTTATAGTGTGCTCCACTTGCAAGGACGTGTTAAGATCGAGCAAAGTGCCCATGATAAACGGAACTTTAAGTTGCTGCTTCGCAAGCTACCCATGGTACGTTTTAGCGAAAGAAGGTGTAATTTTTTTCCATTTTCTATTTTAATATGCTTCTTTTCCCGTCATATGGCAGAAGCCTTGGCAGGGCCTCTGAACGAACGTTTCTCAGCAAAACAACATATTGAAATATGAGTCACACGATGATTTGTGACCTCAGTAGAGAGTAAAAGGCTACCCCTGTGGCTGAACCAAATTTTTGTGCTTTATTCTTCAAGAAAGTCCCCTTTTTACAAGGCGGCACTTGGGCTTGAAAACCTCATTAGCCAGTGTCCCATCTCATGCCCCAGTGATTATTTTCTTGCGTTAACGGAGCCAAACCTTAACGCTCTGCTTCAGCTGACTACACATGCCGGAAGCAGTTTAAAAGCCGGAAACAAGTCAGGCACAACTTGACTCCTACATTAAGTGCCGAGTTTTTATTTGTAATAATAATATCTAGAGGTTAACGTCTCAGAAAACATTATATGACTTTGAGGGACGGTGTAAAGGAAGGCTCTGAAATTTCGAACATCTGGTGTTCTTTGACGTGCACTGACATAGCACAGGACAAGGGCCTCCACCATTTCACTTCCGTAGAAATGTGACCGCTACAACAGGGATCGAACCCGCGACATCAGGGTCAAGTTTTCACTCGTTAGTGCTCTTTACCTTTGAGCAGCAGCATTCGTTTATAATTAATTTATTTCCTTTTATAAATACTGGCAACCCTCATAGGGGGTCGCAACAAAAAGAACAATCCAATTTTATACAGAAGGAATGAGTATCAGTTGCGTAATACTTGGCAGATGACATCGAAGTCAGGTATTTCCTTAAATACTGCTAACAACGATGCAAAATTTACTGACATTATTTTCAAAATATGTGCAATGAACGTGAAGTACCTTATGTACTTTAGCACTGAAAATTAGTTTGAATATAATCGTAATGCGCCTCGGCAGCATTTTCGAAGTCGGTGACATTTTTAATACAATGGTTTGGTAGTTTGTTCCACATTTCTATGATTTCTTGGAAGGAAGGATATTGGAATGTATCGGTATTTGTTCGGTATATCGTTTTAAGACACAAAGTTATTTTGTTTTTAGCGGCGACGCTCCTTGAAGCGGCAACCGTTCGTCCCTCGTGGTAGTGCGTAACATGTCTTACGCTTTATTTATTTTTGTTTATACATATACCTACAGCGCCCTCTGGGGGCATTGTTGTAGGGTGGTTTATAAATTCAAAGTACATTTAAATCAGTGGGGACAAGTTGAATTGCACTGCACTCAAAAAATAAACACAAATCAAAAACACCTAAATAACAGCATACAATATCGTTATGTGGCCACATACTCCTTTAAAAGAGAAGCAAACGCTGTGGAAGGGGCGGTCACCATGTTTTTTTGGAAGACCGTTGGATTCGTAAATAGTTTTAGGAAAAAAAGTATTTGCATACGTTGATGTTCGGCACATATATTCACACACTTTCAAAGGATGGCCCCGCCATGATGAGATGTATGTTGGTGGTCTGATGTATTTGCCTTTATCGATCCCAGTTTTGTCGTTTATTAGGTTGTAGAAAAGACATAGCCTGATATATTTACGCCTAGAGGAGAGTAACGGCCAACCAAGTGAACTAACAATTTCGCTAGACCTTCTGGTGAAGTCGTAATCACCCGTAACCAACCGGGCGGCCCGTTCTGAATGCGCTCCAATGCACCAATATTTAACTTTGTGGGCGGGTCCCAGGCAGTGCATGCATATTCTAAAATTGGGCGTACATTTTACACGTAAAGAACTTGTTTAAGAACCGAGCGGGCGGTTCTGAAATTGCGGCGTAGGAAGTTCAGCACGCGACTGGCTTTAACTGATACCATACGAACATGATCATTCCACGATAGTATGGTGTTGATGACAACGCCAAGATACTTGTATTCATTTACCACGTATAATGGTATCCTTTCCATAAAGTAATTTGTGATAAAAGGCTGCTTTTTCTGGGTAAACCTAATGACACAGCACTTTGACACGTTAAGCTGCATTTTCCACGTACTGCACCATGCTATTACTGAGTCAAGGTCTTTCTGCAATTGTTCGGAATCTTGAGTGCACTTAATTTCACGATATATGCAGCAGTCATCTTCGTACAACCTCACTTGACTGTCCACGCATTCAGCAAGATCATTGATATAAATCAAAAAGAGAAGCGGCCCCAGGACGGAGCCTTGTGGCACTCCTGAAATGACGTCTACATGTGACGACGACGCGCTATCGATGATGGTGCATTGTTTCCTGCATGAGAGATAAGCTTGTAGCCATGCCATTGTGTTTGCTGATATATTGAGACAATAATTTCAGTAAAAGGAGCGAGTGTGTAACAGTGTCAAAAGCCTTGCTAAAGTCTGACCTGCAAGGTGGTGCCGGTGGGAGATTTCTCCTGTGCGTTGTTGAACAATAAAAAATTCGCAGCGTGCGAGTTAACTAAAAGCCGAATTCTCTGGTTTCTCATTCCCCCTTAGCAGCCATTGGCATGTACATTGAGCACTATCTGACAAGGAAGGGTTGCTACGTTATACTCGCTGGGCGTAACCTCCTTGGTTTTAGAAAGGTTTAGCGAGCGTTGGGCCGCAGTGCCATGAATACAGCGAACTAGTATATACCATGAACTCGAGGTGGTTGCAGGTGGGAAGTAGACACGAAGCGCAAGCCGTAAGAAAGTGTGTGTGTCCCACCTCCCGTTTAGTCCTTGGAATGTCCACTGGATGGCGGTGCTTCTATATGCGGAATATATGACGAAAAGATGCGATATGGTGGTACTTGGAGTGTTGACTAGATGGACGAACGGACGCACAGACAGATGCATGGACGGACGCATGGATGGCTGCACGGACAGATAGACGTATAGATGGACGCAGGGGTGGATGCATGGACGAATGCAGGGATGGACGCATGGATGGACGTGTGGACGCACGAACAGACGCACGAACAGACGCACGCAAGGACGGGCGGATGGACGTATGGACGGTCACACAGACTGACGCAAGAATGAATGAACGGACGCATGCTTCGCCCCACTCTCCATCATTCACCCCATGGATATGCTGCCATTTTTTCTTATTCCTGGAGTATGTCACTATTTGTGCTTAATATTATCAAACTGATCATGCATTATTTAAAAAAAGCGTTCAGCCTAATTTATTTCTACGTAGCTAAAGGGGATCCAAATAAGCGTGACTGATCACTTCATTCCGCATGCTTAACAACAACAACAACAACAACAACAACAACAACAACAACAACAACAACAACAACAACAACAACAACAACAACAACAACAACAACAACAACAACAACAACAACAACAACAACAACAACAACAACAACAGCGCCTCAATTCTCTATTCTTTCTAGCTTGTTCTGAAGTGTCGCTAGATGGGGACTCCAAAGAATGGCTCAATATTCTAGTATCGTCCTAATGAAGGTTGTCTATGCAATATATTTGAGGTCACACGATGCATTGTTTAGTGTTTGTTCTAATATACATAACTTGTAATAGAGTTTCTTGCAGATGTTATCTATGTGTTCGTTCCATATCAGTTTTCGCGAAACTGTTACCCGCAGGTACTTGAACTGGTGCGAATTTGCCAAGACGTTTCGAAGATTGCTGAAAAGAGAAAAAAATGGGTAGAAGTCTTTTTGTTGTTGAGAATATATGTAATACTAAAATGATTTATTTCCACTTGCCATTTCTGACATGAATCATCTAAATTTTTCAGACATTCCTGAACTTCACGTGAGTCATGTACTTTGGTGACTGTGGCATAGAATAAAGAGTCATCCATGAAAATTTTAACCTGAACGCTGACTTCTGCCCAGCCACTGATGTCATAGATATAGAGAAAAAACAATAGTGATCCCGATATTGAGCTATGGGCCACTCATGAAAGTCCAGCCAAATGATTCGATACATGGCCTTCCTGTTTACCTGCCGGCATACGGTTTGTTATATGCGCTTCAATTTATGTTATTACAACTTCGATTATTCTGGCATCACGTAATTTGTAGATTAATTGGGTGCGAGGTACATTATCAAACGCTTTTTTGAAATCCACGCAACGAGCTAATTTGTACCTCTTGCAACCACAAAATCTTGAAGTGTTTGTGTTAACTAACTGTGTCACGATTAATAATCCGGTCTTGAAGCGATTTGATAAAAGTACAGCAAAGGGTTCCTATCTGGAAACCTGAGTGCACGTCTTGATAATATATGTTCGATCATTTCGGAAGTAACTGAAGTAAGTGAACTTGGACCGGAATCAGATGCCTGCTTTCGGTTACCTCCTTTAAAAAGATGTGGCAGATTCTCCGTACGCTGAGAATTGATGTTTTGTGAAGTGTGTGCATGCAAGCTGAGTTTGGTGTAATTTTTTATTGAGCGAGACGTTACGAAGTTGGGCTTAAGATATGTACAAGTGCACGCACAGACACACGTTAAACAGCCGCATATGTTTTATATCAGCAGTTGTTTAAAGCTGCGTAACGATGCCTACAGCAGCATGATATTACAACATTAGAAGCGGTAAGCTGATGTAAAGCTCTGCTGCTCGTGAGGATCATATCCCTGGACACTGCTACCTAAAAAAAAAACTTAAAAGGATGAGACCTGACTACAATTTATGCTAACTCGATGTGACAACTGTATAGTAGGAGTACATACGTAATGTTTAAAATGCTGGAAATCATACATTGCAACTACAAATATGTTCGTTTCACGAACATTAGGGCCTATTTGAAAGGTAGTTCTCAAGACCTGGCATGCTTTGCATTTAAAAATACTTTGCATTTAATACAGCTATGACGAATGTGGTGCGCCAGTCTTGTGGGATCGATTGTGTTGTGTCAGTTTTTTAATGTTGATAGTTAAATAATAATATATACATTTTCCGTATCACTTGCGGAGTACAGTAGGTATATCGTCAAGGCCACTCAATACAACCGCTCAATTATACGTCTAGCGTAAGACCCCACTTATATTTTCTATGACATGTGGCTATCCAAGCTGTTTATGTTAGTTTAGTATTATGCCTTGAGGCTCCATGTTTGATCACTTGCAGTCACACTTGAGGCGTTACATGCAGTGTTCCGAGCGCTGTCAGACGACACAGGCCCACTGTGATGCAACCCCAGGCCTATGTGAACAGACTTCAGTATCGACACATTTGTCTGATTTGGAAAGGAGGTGATGGTGTCATCTCAAACACTGTGGGAAAGGAGAAGATAGCATGGATGCTGGAAAACATTAACCTTGAGCTTGAACTTGAGAAACCTGTTGCAAACAGGAAATAGAGATGATGAAACAACAGAGTGAAAAGTGGAATGGACTACTGCTTTTGCAAGCACTTCAAGGATTAGCTCAATCTTCGAGTGTGTGGGGTTCTAGATAAACGAGACCTCCGTGGGGCCAAAGGAGGGTGGAAATCTCTAAAAAGAACCAATGCCCCTTCTTGTTTTCTGCGGCTCTATAATTTTAATACGTTAGCTTTCACCAGAAACGCTCCCAACCGAACAGACGTACGTTTCGTGAAGGAGATACCCAACTTACACGAAAAAAAAAAATATCACAGCATATCCATGGAGTGAATAATGATGAGTGAAGCGAAGCATCGTCCGCATTGTCCGTCGACCCATCCATGTTTCCGTCCATCCGTTCGTTCTTGCTTCCGTCCGTCCGCGCGATCATCCATGCGTCCACCTATGCGTTCGTCCATCTGTCCATCCGTTCGTGCGTCCGCACGTCCATCTGTTGTCCGTCTTCTGATCTGTCTGTCCATATGTCCGTGCGTCCATCTAGTGAACACTTCAAGTACCGCCATCTCGCATGCCCTGTGGCACATACCTGAGCCACGCGTCCGTTCATTCGTCTGCTAGTCTGGCTGTCCGTCCTTCCATGCATCCGTCCGTGCGTCAATCTAGGGAACACTCCAAGTTCCGCCCCCTCCCATCTCGCATCCCCTGTGGCATATAACCGCTTTAGAGCGGGTATGTGTCACCGGTCGCTACGTACGACAACGGAGAAAGGACAGACCCACACCCTAAGGAGCTTCACCCCTTAAATTCTTGAGCTTGCAGATGCAATTTGTGCTTTTATTTTTGCGAGTTCACGAGCGTCACACTCTTGCAATTACACGCAATACAGGACAAACACTCATTAGCGCGCTGCTCCGAGTCGCAGTGTCCACATCGTGGCTTCCGCATCCTTTCGTCGCCCGAGGAGAGTCCGCGCGTCTTTTCGATGTTGCGCCTTCAGGTACAGCAAACGACGACGCCAAGCTGTGCGACTTGATTACAAGTTCTCCAAGAAACACGCACGTATAGAACAAAAGTTAACTGCACGCTTTATCTTGGTGAAGAGCTTAAGCAAGCGACTCGGCTTGATTAATGAAAAGCATGCTTTTGTCCACAACCCACCCCATCTCGACTGCCAGATCTTGGCGGTAATTGTGTTTGAAAAAAAAAAGAAGCCTTTATCCGAGAGTGTGCTCAACCGAGTTAGTGAACGGAACGCGATTCAAACGAGCATTGCATGTTGAGAAAATTTAACTTGAACTCCAGCAGCAGCGCTGCTTAAATTTGCGAGTCGGCAAATGTATAGTGGGTAAACGACGATGATTGTCGTTTTCTTGCAACGTTAATAAAAGAACGACTCACTGTTACTTGATGAAACAAAGAAAAAAAATACATGTCCGCACGGGCGTAGTTGAGTTAGAAGTAAGGTTACTGTGCTGAGCTCCGTAGTGATGTAGCCAAGAAATGCAATCTGCAGCTGGTGTTAAAAAATCGCTGCAGATCCACGAAATGAAAGCTGATGAGTTCCTAAGGTTCATGATATAGTGGGTTGAAGTTGCCGACTACTATAGGCTAGAAGAGGAACAAATATAAAGATGGATAGACGGATGGATGGCAAGGCTTACAAAAATAATGCAACATGTTTTAATTTATTAGACTAGAAAACGCGCTTGGCTTTGATTATGATGCCTTTACAGCAAATCGAAGGTGGCTGTCCCCTTTTAAATTAAATGTCCAAATAATGCACTTTAGAGACTTGCCTTCACTTACAGATTTCATGTTTTGCATTTTACATCATTCTCAAAAGTTGTATTTGGAAATATTGTTAATCTAATGTGTGAGAAGAATGTGAGAAGTTTTGGAAAGAAATTCTTACTAATTAAAACGTGGGGCCCGAAACATGATATTAGAGCAGAAATCACAATGTGGCGCAGTTACAAGTTTTTTCAAAAGTACGGGCAACAATACTTCAAAGTAAGAATAGTTTCTAAATGAACTAAACTTTTAGTATCTCAAGAAAATTTTGGGGCTCAACGCTACACTATTTCTTTTTTGAGGTATCATTTTCACACTATTCGAAAATGGCGCTTGTAGTTAAGAGAATACTTGCGAACATTTTCGACTAAGGCAAGTTGTTTTTCTCTAGCAACTAATGTTAGATTGATGGCCACAAGGACTCAGGCAGCAAAAAAATATTTCGTTCCGCGAAAATGAATGGGATCCATGGACATGTACAGGCGTACATTTCTTAACACATCTTTCTTAAAACTGCGCACGCTGAACAGAAGTAAGGTTCAGCCATTATGATTGCCCGTTACCCGCCCATGCCGGTAATTTGGTTAGGTATCTTCAAGTTTGAATGACACTTAACAGAATAACTGCAGTAACTTGTTTGTTCTATTGCCAGTGAAAGGTTATGTGCAAGTAGTGAATTGCGTGATTCGTTGTTTTCTTACGCAGAACAACGACGTAGCCATCCTGAATTCCGCAGGTTGTAACAGAAACATACTACACAGCACACCATAGTGATAAAGCTGTAGGCTGAATGCAATTATACTATTTAATTAGAATTACTTAAACAATGAATTAGAAAAAGCAATAAAAATAAATAACAGTGCGTCAGTTGCCCGTTTTTGTCTCAAGAACAATAGAAAAGTACTGCAAACTCCGTTGAAGCAGCTTCCTACAAAACGTGGAGCAAATATTTCAAAACTGCTTCGTATATTATTTACTTGTATTCAATGCAGTGCGCTCGCCTAACCAAGCGTATTTGCTACAGGGGAGACGAACGAAGAGCAGCAGGAGATACGTTATTCCGTTTCTCCAGCACTGCACACACACAGGATTCGGACCGAAAGCTCAGATTAACTATTAAACTGCATCGTAGGGCTTGGTGCACAGCTGTGGCCCTCCACTGCATTCAAACGAAACGCTTTCTTCCTCTTCCATCAATATGGATCTTTGCTCACAGATTGATGAAGTGTTTGGATTTTTTGAACCAATATGTGCGCGCGAGGGTTGAGAGGAGGAGTGAATATATTAGTAATTTTGCTCAAAGTCGAAATCAAATGGGCTTTGTCTCTTGAAAAATATAGATTGCTCTAAATTTATCACTTACGAACGTCCGGGTATGATCCCTCCGGACGAGCTGCGCAAAGCAACGTTTTTTCTGAGAGTCCGTTATTCCGAGTACTGATTATATAACAGCATCTACCATTATAGGTGAAGTAACGGCTACACAAATTATCACACCAGTACTGGTTGCAATTTTTTTTTGTTATAAACGGTTGTCGCGTTTTGTAAAGGGCATCGTAATTGTAGGTTCTCGTGCGTACTAAGTTTACGAGCTCTGTTGAACAATGTTGATAAAGTAAAAAAAACAGAAACAAACAAACAGGCTGAGTAAGTCACAGCTGAACGCACTGCAGCGAAATGTAAAATATGTTTTTTTGTAAGAATATCAGCCACCAGAATGGAAAGCTTGCCTCGGCAGTTTCTATTAGACATCAAGGGCTGCTTCACGTGGTGAACTTCGGTATTCTGAGCGAAGCCGACCCCAGTATCCTATTTGGCAATTGTGCCAGGACCTTGCAGGAGCTGAAAATGAGACCCTTCTATTTTAGGTGACCACAGAACGTGCATGAACTGATCACCCTGGCAAACTGAGTGACATAAAGGTCGATAGATAGATAGATAGATAGATAGATAGATAGATAGATAGATAGATAGATAGATAGATATATAGATAGATAGATAGATAGATAGATGATCAGTGGTAAAAGTTTTAATGGTCATTCAAGTTAACAAATAAAAAGATTAATAAAGCAGCTCACCGTGCCAAATGAATAAATACGAAGACAAAGGCAGTTTTGTGCTTAGAAGAATGCCGGCGCTTACCAGGAAGTAACTAGTTAGCTAAGCTGAACCAAGAAAGTGGGAAGGGAGAGATAGGAAAGCTCACACTGTGGATTAGTAAAAGGTTTTGTTTCGGGAAGTTGCTTCTGAACTTGAGAATGCTGAATTATGACGCTGAAGCAACAAGGGTGACATAGCTTTTGTTTCCAATAAGGTTTTCGTTATTGTTTGGATGTAGTCCTTGTCCCTCGCATGCTGTTGCAACCAACAAAACGCTTGATTAAGCCATAGTTTTGCTACACTGGAACAGCGCCAGTCTTGTGTTCTCGTGTTGTCCTTTCCTTTAGCGCTACGGTTGTAGCTTGCCCTACAATTTAGTCGGGCTTCACATGCAGAGGCGTGCAGTCTTGAGTCTTTCACAGACGGTGATGTAAATTGGTGGGCTTCAAGAACCGTGACAGCGCTTTTGCAGTCTTGGCAGAGATCAGTCTCTTAATGCTTCGATACCGGGGTCTTTTCGTTTTGTTATATTTCCTTGACCAAATTTGCCAAAAAGCAACCCTTTCCCTTCGTATATACAACGGGAAGTTGTACAACACTATTTTACAAGGTCAGCCAGTTGAAATATAATGTTCTGGGCATTAGCTGACGTGACTGACGTACTGTTTGAAGCACACCTGTTCGTAGTGGTCGAGAGACATAGCTGCCACGTCCCTCTTCCAGACTTCTCCAGCGTCCAGAGCGGAGAGCGGTAGCGGTTACGATTCAGACTTTTGAGTTATACTTCGCATTGACGAAACGCGTGGCGTTGCAAGAGGTGTTTTGTTAAGTTTTCACTATTGCCTCTCTTTCGCGAAAGATTGTGACTGAAATGGCATCGTAGACCAATATAGTTCCCACATGGCTGCAAGCACAAGCTATTTTTTTAAAATATTGAACTATTGTTCACTTATTAAACTTGAGTGTACAGGCTCAAAATGGGGTAGAAAGTTCGTATCAAAGCCTTGTATGAAACCATCAAGGGAATGTAGATGAAGCTCAAAAACGCACTTCCTTTTAGTGCGAAGCTGTTCATAACTGGACATCTCCGATAAGAACGCGAACACCTTTTCAATATTGTGCTGGTTTGAAATCCCTGCTTCTCCTAAAGTAGCTATTAGTCACTTCCTTCTCCGGGCTGCTATGCAAAGAATGGTAAAGACGTTACATTGACTCTATATTACCGGTGCACATGCCCAACGTTGACACCTGAGAAGGCGGCTTCATGCTACGTGATTCAAGCGACAGACACTCGTAGTTTGCACATTTGTCGACTTAGAAAAATCTTCCCAACTAAACGTTCTTATTGATTCACCTAAGTGGTCTGGCGTTCCCTAAATCTCCGAACAACTGTCGCAAGCATTTTCATCAATGGATTGCCGCATTGTTCTCTCTACTGAAGAAATTTTCATCGGTTTCAGCACCCAGTCCAGAAAAACGAAGAATAATAATGAAAAAAAAAGAGGGAAACGAGCAAAAAATGTGCCATGAAAGGCTCTAGAAGAAAACCCATTGACGGGGAAGATTCCCGGCGAACAATGGCTTGCTTCTCCCTGGAAACGATGGGAGCAATCAATCTCCGTCGCCTGCTACGGCCCCGTCCAGACACACCAGACTTCGCTTTTTCCCCAAATCTCCTCCTCCAGTCCTCAATCTCTCTCGTTCTCATTCGTGAACGTGGTCCATCGGTCTTTCACACCGCTAGCACTGTCCTTCGCTCGGAAGCCTTTCGTTATGTTGTATACCTCCTCCTTTCTAACTCACGCTTATCAGTGGCATGCATGGTTATGAAGATGCTGATACTTCTCCCACTGTAAGCTAAGCCACATCACTCTATGACAGGCTACTCGAAACTATGCCAGTGAAACTTTGTTTTTCTTTTAGTGTCATACCGTGTTGCTCCGGGGTGGTGGAGAAGGTAAGATACATGAACATCGAAGCGCATCCTCCTTCAACCTTTCTGTCATCTATCCACAGAAGAAATTTTCAGTTGCGGGGGTACACAACAGAGTCACTTGATTACGCTGTCAGCCTCTGGCATCATCTATCTATTGTCTCCATTATGGTGTTATCTTTTTCTTTCCTTTATTCAGGGGTTGAAAGAGAGAGATAGATGGGGAGGGACGTTGTGATGAAGCTCACAAGTTCTGTGAGACACGATAGCGTTTTTTTCTGGCCATGTTTATTGCGCAAAGCGAGAAGAAAATGAAGACTTGCCTAGTTTTGTGCTCATCGGTACATGCTTACGAGTGTCTGAAACACAAATTAGGGCGAAGAAATGCGAGAAGTTTCATTTGAGGTAAAATGCAATATTGCGTTATCTTTTGACAAACGTGCAAGTGAATCTATAAGACAGTTTGATTTTTACTACTAAGCTACCTTAGTTAAAATAGAGACTACAAGTCTGTATGCGATACGTCCCATGAGGTTTTGTACGCCTTCCTGTGTGCCAAAGGTAACAGTCTTGTTTAGAATAAGTTTTGTTTCATCTCTCTTTTCATTCGCTTTTTTGAAAGTACAAATATAAGCTAGTGGTACAAATTTTCAAGAATAATTGTTGAATTGTAAAAATATGAACAAGGGAAGATGTATAACAGCTGGCTATGTCAAAAAGCATGGGATCATTGATCAACTAACAACTGACAAAAAGAAACAGAATAACACATCATCGATAGAAAAACAGGAAGGATAAAGACATGGATGTTAAGCAGTCTACAGAATAACTGGCTAGCTACCTATGTGGGCAAAAGGGGTGAGGGGAACAGGAAATGTGAGCTATACAGAAAGAGAAAGAGGTGCACGGTGAAAACCATACACAAGCTCACCGTCACGAGATAGCGGTTGGCTTTTAAATGTTCTTGACAGTCTGTTCTAAAGGACATTAAACGTGTCCTGGGTAGTCTTCCATGAAGCAAAACAATAAAAATTATGCCCTCAGTTGCACAGCAGAAGCCAGAAAGGTAGTATCGCCTCAGCCATAAGCGAAGAAAAGTGAAGGAGCGTTTCTCAGAGAATTGTCAAGTGGCGTGACCTACGTACGCCACTTGACAATTCGTCGTCAGGAGCCGTTCTTCTTCTGCTACTGTGGTCACGTCTCTGGCAGCCCTCAGAGACCATCACCACTTGAGGGTGCTGACAAGTGGAAACTCGCGGTCGGTGCATCTTGTACTCCAAATTATTTATTTTTCTTTTCATGGCGGCATACACCGCTAAGATAAAGGAAAAATGAAGATAAAGAGAAAATAGGGAAGAATTCAGAGAAACCATGCCAAGTAGACTTATGGAGGGAAATAGCAAATCGATTGGTGTAAAGGGAACAAAAAAGGAAGGAAGCAGGTCTTTTCTCTGAAGCCCTGTAGAGATATTTGCAGCTTTGTTTACTCCCCGAATTGCTATGAGGCCAGCTGCAGTGACCATGCTATTTATGTGGTCCTGCCTCAGTGCTCAAAATGGATCCCCCCGGGACGGTAGACTAGAACTTTAGAAACGTGTTTGTTGAACTTGTTTATTTCACTTAAGTATTAGGTTCGTTTTTTTTAATAAAGCAGAAAGAAATTATTACTCAACGTGATAGCCTTTCTCGTTAGACTTCAGCAAGGCCCACACTTTGTCGAATGCACCAACTACCGTGATTTGTTTTGGGTCACAAAACGCATTCTTTTCAGTCCTAGAAGATTCACGCGTTCGCATCAAGGTACTTGACGTTATTGAAATAATACTTCCGCAGTATTCTAGTGGCTACAGTACTCGGGTGCTCATCCGCAGGTCGCGGGATCAAATCCCAACTGCGGCGGCTATATTATCGATGGAGGCGAAAACGCCGTAGGCCCGTGTGCTCTGATTTGGGTACACGTTAAAGAACCCCAAGTGGTCGAAATTTCTAGAGCCCTGCAATGCGGTGTCTCTCATAATCATATGGTGGTTTCAGGATGTTAAAATCCACAGATAAATAATGAAATAAATATAAATAGTCTCGTATCAGTAGTAAAGAAACAAATAGGAGCGACGTCATGAAAGTGTTGTAGGCTCAAATTTATAAGCACTTACTTGATGCCCACGTGAAAGTCCTGCATTTGTAACACTTTGTTCTAAAAAAGTGATGTGTGGCGTCCTGCTTTTTGTGTACAGCGTATTACATGTGTAAAACAAAACTACCGATCAGCGAAGAAACCAGACCGAACGCCGTTTCTTGTTTTCAACTTCTTCTTTTGCAGTACTAGCATGCACACGTTTATTCCTTTTCTTTTCCAACATACTCCCGCCACCCAGTAGCGTCGCTCAATTCCAGTCTGTACAATCTCTGCACTGGTTTTCTGAAAAACTTCCCGTCTTGAGCTTTCACTCAACAAGGATAGACTGTTTGGGGAGAGCGTGTGGAAGCTGCAGTTGTTCGACGTCCTTCACGAATACTTCCAGCTGAACATATCGGACCCAAAACATTTCAGACTTGCTTAGCTCTCGTGCCAAAATTGTTTCGCTGAGCAAAGTTTGAAGTCCACGGCATTGATTCACAAAGCGAAAGACCCAGGCGGTGACGCTCAGGAGCTTCTGCAGGTCTTTATGCTTCCTTATATCGATCACCGGGTGTAAGTTTCTGGACGACACTCGAAGAAATACATGTCGCGTCTCAATTTTTGCCTCTTCGATTATCGGTTTGTACTGGTTAGGTTCTGGAGGCCAGCCTGATTTTTGCTGGGACAACCATTCAGGTCCATACCACCAATAGCGACATGCACGTAGAGTCCTTATCGGTATACCTCTAGTCAGTATATCCACCGGGTTGTCTTCGCCAGGGCAGTAGCGCCATAACGCTGTTTGTGTAACTTGCGTTATTTCAGTCACTCTGTGTTTTACAAACTGACTCCACTTGCTATGGTTTCCGCGGATCCAGCTCAGTGTGATCATGAAGTCAGTCCACATGACGCAATGGAAATGCTTGAAATCCCACGAGGAGCAAATGTATTTTAGCAATCTGGCTCCCACTACTCGAGTTTTGAAAGCGTTAATGTCTTAATAGGTGCCACTCTTGACTTCGCAACTATCAGAGAGGTAGCGGAGTTTCCACCTTGATAAAATGCTCTCAAATAGGCACATGCTCCATAAGCCTTCGGGATGGCGTCGACGAATATATGCAGTTCAGCCTCTTTATGTGCTCCATGCAGTCCGTCTCTCACGCAACGCGGAATCTTTATGTGGCCGAGCTGTATTACACCTGCACACCAGGCTGCCCACTGCGTCTTGATCTCTGCGGGCACTTCTTTATCCCAGGAATGGCCTAAAACCCAAAGGCGTTGAAACAAGAGCTTCGCAGTGATGGTGAATGGCGATAGAATGCCAAGTGGGTCATAAATTAGAGAAACAACCTTCAGTAGGGTACGTTTCGTGTCGAGCTGGCCAGCCACTAAATACTGGGCCACCGACTTGGAAGAAAATTTGAAGTAATCATTTTCTATATCCCATTGCATTCCCAAGACTGCAGCTGCTTCTCCAGATGCTCCTTCTACCTGCTCCGCCTGGTTGTCAAAAACGTTCTGCAGCTGATGGTCATTGGTCTTCCACTTTCTGAGCTTCATGCCAGCATCTTTCAGAATTTCTTTCGACTGCTCATAGATGCGCCGACCTTTATAAAATGTCCCCGCACCCACCAATAAATCGTCGACGTAAAATGCCTTCTTTAATGTAGAAGCGAGCTCTTTATCTTTACATGCGTTATCTCAATGGCACTGAATAGTTGCCATGAGCGAGAAAGGTCTTGACGTTGATCCAAACGGTACCCGTGTCATGCGCCATTCGACGAGCTTACGATGTTGGCTTACGGAATTAGAGTCAAACCATAAAAACCGGAATGCATTTCGGTCAGTCTCATGTATCTTAACTTGTAAGACTGCCTTTTCGATGTCGGAATTGATGGCGACAGGGTACCACTGAAAGCGAAGAAAGACTTGCAGCAATTCTGGATTGAGGTTCACTCCTTTATCCAAGCAGTCGTTAAGGGATGGTACACCTTGGGTGTGTGACGATCCGTCGAACACTACACGCAGTTTAGTAGTTGACAATTCCTCTCTTATTACTTTCCGATGGGGCATATAATATATGATGTGATCTCGATCCCGAGGAGTATCCTTAGGAACCACTTCCGCGTGACCCAACTCCAGATATTGCCAGATTACTCTGTCATATCGCTGCAGCATTCCTTCCATCGTTGATAGCCTCCGTGTTAATCTTTGTAGACGTGATAGCGGAATTTCGCGGTTGTTCCCTAGAAGCGGTTTCTTATCTTCCTTCCAAGGCAACGCCACAGTGCATCAGTCGCTTTTCTTGCTAATGGTTTCATGTAATCAGGTAACGGACTCATGGGAGGAAGGTTCCGTTGAATCTGCGATGCCCATTGCTTCTGGTTGCCAAAAAGATTGCAAGGTCTGCGAGGTTGATTCGTCATCACCAATTGCTTGCACTTTCAGAATGCAGACCACTAGGCTAGAGCTGCAGTCAAGAAATGCTTTTTGGTGACTGGGTCCTTGTAGCGTCCATCCAAACGCTGTATCCATTGCTACCAGTCCTGAAACTTCTGCACTTTTGACGATACGTCCCGACATGATTTGCCAGAAGTGGTCAGCGCCGATCAACAAGCTGAGCCTATTTTCCGTTTCCCCATCAAACTTGTTTTCGTCCACAATGGCCTTGCCTTCAAGACGCAGGTTCTGAACGAAATGGCTGTCAGCTTTCGGGGAAGCAATATCGTGGCAGATAACTGGAACAACGATTGCGCGCAACGTGCAGGTGTCAGAACCGTGTTGGCTACGCAGAAGAACTTCTACCACTCACCGTCTTTCCACAGTACTTGCTGATGAACAGCCAAACGTATTCAGTGCAATTTGAGTTTCTCCCAGCACCTGTAGGTGTAATGTCTTGGCGAGATGTTCCGTGACGAAGGATCGCTGGCTCCCTCCATCGAGAATCCCTCGGACATACCTTGTTTTGCCGTTTTTGATTACAAAGGTGCGAAACGTTTGTAGATATACTTCACTGTGATTTGTTGTGCCCCCGCTCAGTGAATCCTTCTCACACAGCATAACTGATTGTGACGACACCATTCCTACTGTGCTGCCGGAGGAGTCAACTGGACGAGAAGGTGTCGCTGTTTGGTTCGATGTATAGTGCGGGTCGCACGTACTTGATGCCTGCCTCCCGTAGCAACTCGAGCAGGTGAGTTTGACGCGGCAAGAACGTGCCTGATGTCCTCGGGACGTGCATCGATAGCAGCGGTTGTCTTTCGCAAGCATTCCTTTCTTCGAATCGATGGCAAGGTTCGCGTCACAAGCGCGGGTGCCATGTTTCCTCGACTTGCAGAAAAAACACTCAACCCAGCTGCTCGATGTGCTGTGTAGTACGGAAGCCGTGCTGGTGCTGCCGCTTCGAGTCCTCTGTGCACGGTCATCCAGCAGTTGGTCATTAAAGAGCTTGCACTGCTCCCGACTTTCTAGCTCTATACGTGTATAGGTGAGCACCTTCTTTAACTCCGCATCAGATGTAGCAGCTGCCACACTTGGCTCAATGACATTGGCAGCAGACCCGTTTTCTTTTAGTGCCTGGCTGCGCTTTGCACGTGTGTAGGCCAAAATGATGTCGTACGGCAGGCCTTCCTGTAAAATGTCAATCAGCATAGCGGAAAAGCTAAGCGTAGGAACATTTAGTGCAGCTAGACCACGGATATTCAGCTGCACAGCATTGTAAAGTCGCCTAAGGCCGCGGACGTCGCTTCCCGGTTTGATGTGAGGTAGATTGCGAAGCGCTGATAGGTGGTGTTGCTCGATTCGTTTTCGATCTCCGAAGCGTTCCTTCAATAACTTGATGGCGTCTGCATAACAGGCTTCGGAAGTCGGAAAACCACATATTGCAGTTGCCGCTTCACCCGCAAGATAATGACGTAGATAGAAGAACTTCGTCGTTGTTGACAAAGCGTTGTTCAGGTGGACAGTTTGCTCAAACTGCTCCCAGAAAGCCGACCATTCATGTATATGACCTCTAAATGTTGGCATGCCAAGGTTTGGCAGCCCTGGGGCAATTGCGGTCGGCACGTCAAAAGGTGATGTGTTTGCGTTTTGAGGAGCAGCCGCTGCTGTACTGTCTCCATGTCGCAAACCGTCTATCTTGCAGCGAATCTCAGCGAGCTTGCTTATAGCTTTGTCGTTATACTCTGCTGCCGCGACATACTCAGCTTTGAGCTCCTCGTCCGCTACGTGCTCCTCGAGCGCATCATTGATCTTCGAGAGCTCGTTGTTGCTCGCTGTCAAACGGTCATAAATACCTGTGAGTTTGGGCTTGTCCGCGGTAGGGTCACTTAGCAGTGACCTTGCTTCTTGCAGGAGCTTGGTGTTCTGGGCTAGTCGAGCGGAGCGCTTGATCTTGAGGCGATCCATCGGATCCGGTGTTGGAGTCTAGTCCAGTCTACGTCGATCAGGAACGATTCGTTGCAGTCCTCGCCGCCCGCAAAACGACGCGGTCGAGTAGAAGGTCCCCTCGAGTTGTGCGATGAAGGAGACGTGTCCGCACGAGGGGTTTGGGCACCACAATGTAAAGGAAAACTACCGATCAGCGAAGAAACTAGACCGAACGCCGTTTCTTGTTTTCTACTTCTTCTTCTTCTTTTGCAGCTCTAGCCTGCACATGTTTATTCCTTTTCTTTTCCAACAACATGCATTCGAGGCTTTGTTTAGCAGATCAGGAAAAGGAAAATAGAAGGGAAATAACGGCAGGAAAGTTAACCAATCTATAGGCAGCCGCTTTGCTACCCTGCGCATGAGAGGGGGATGGGGGAGATAAAAATAGAGAGGAGAGAAGTAAGAGAGATATACACAGCCCATTAAGCAGGACACGCGCGCACACTCAGTCATAGTCCAGTCTTGTCTTTCGTGGTGTGTGACGTTGCTGTTACAGCCGCTTGTTCAATTACGTGTCACGTAGAAATTTATACAGAGCTTATGTCGCCTTCTGTTGCAATGTCTTTTCTCGGGCACTTGAAAGAATAGTGTCCACAGACATTTGGCAGTTGTCGATGCGAGCAAAAACGAATGCCAGTGACTGTCTCTGGATGTCATACAACAGACAGTCACACAAAATGTGGTGTAGCGTCTCTTCGCAACGACAGGCGTCGCAGAGAGCGTTGTCGGCCATTCCTATGATAAATGAATAATATTTTGTAAATGTCACCTCTAGCCATAAGCGATGAAGAAGGGTCGCTTCTCTTCAGTTGAGCCCAGTGGGCATGCGGAGAGCCATCAAAGAGAACAGGTGGTGTTGACGATCCTTTTGGGTGGTCTGGTTGCTTGGTGGGCACCATATCAAAACCGCAATTTCCCGCGAAAATCGTTGAATATTACTGGCAGCATCGGTCCGCGAAAGTGGCATGGCTTCTTCTCGTGTACGTTCAAGAGATTACCGTACGGAATTATCGGCCTGTTCGTTCCCTATGACACCGCAGTGACTTGGCAGCCACTGAAACGTCACATGGTGCCCTTTCTTGTGTGAAGCGTGAAGAAGGTATCGAATTTCGAAAACAAGTTGTTCGTACGGCCCGCGACGCAGGGATGAGAGCTCAGATTGTAGGGTAGCCCTTGAGTCGCTGAAAATTGATCATTTTTGCGGTGTTCCCCGATTGCCTACACTAAGTGCAGCGCGCAAAGCAGCTAGTTCTGCTGCTGTAGACGCCGTGGAGTGCTCAGTCCTAGAGCTGACGGCAACACCTCTTGCTGGGACAAATACTGCACCGGACGAACACTGGCGGTTCGTGGAGCCATCGGTATATATATGTACGCTGTCTGAATATTTCTCGTGCAAAAAAAAAGCAGAGACAGTTGTTTCAGCTCGGGTGACGAAAGCTCAGATTTCCTCCGAATCCTGGTACACTAAGATGCACTGTGGGTCGAATAAGATACCAAGGGGACATTGATGGTTTAGATGCGGGAGTGATACCCGAGGGAAGTTTGTCGTTGTACTTTACAATCATTTTAGCGAACGATGCTTGGCACTTTTCTGAAGGCAACGGTGGAAGGTGATGAAAGCCAGTACGCCTGTTATCTGAAGTGTCTAATGTTCGTTCTTGAAGTAGATACCATAAATATTACAAATATTTCGCTAGCTTTAGTAAAGACGCATCTGTGGGGCTTTATTTGCTTACGTTCTCAAGAAATATTTCACGAAATGTAGACAAAACACCGCCACACCCGACGAGCGCCTAGCCACGGAGGTATATAAATTGCACCTAGCTAGTCAACCCATAGTCGGTTAGAACCTATAAATAAATACCAGCTCCACCCCAAGAAATGCGGCAATCCTGCCATGCCTCTGTTTAAGATAGTCGCACTTGGTGGTTGCAGTTGTAACTATTTATACTTTTTTCTTCTGATGTAAGTACTAAGAATATTATTAATGTAAAGCTCGTTGTTATATTGGCAAGGCTATGTTTCCAATAAAATGATGCCGGAAGCTTTGCTGAAATTAGTGTAGAAGTTTTCTTAATCAATAGCCATGACTACACAAACATGTTTTCGTATGATAAATTTACGTCTCTGCTATTCCTACTGGTGAGTGAGGTCACAAAAACCAACAGCAGCTCTGGGTGGAGCTTACGCATGGTGTAATCGAATATCCCAGCCTGTCCCTGTTTTTTTGGTCTTTGTTTGCAGAGAACACTTCCTTCCATCGCAAAAGCTTTCTGGGAACTAGAACGATGCTCAGAATGGGCGGGGCGTACGACTGACGTTGTATGCCGAAGTTATGGCATTTCGGCGAATACAGGACACAATACTCGAAGCGCCCGAATAGTCCTCCGCAAGCTCAGTCTAGCGTAATTTAGCGATAGCGCCGAGTCATTGGAGCATAAGCGAAGCGATACGCGCCACACCGAGGAATCACAGCGGGGTGGCTTTCTTCTGCCTTTCATTGGCCTTCGCTCATGGGTCCAAGAAAAAAACGAGGCGATGTTACTGTCAACTTCTATGCTTGACACTGATGGTGCACTGAGTTGCGTTGCTAGCGCTTACTTTCCCGGTACGGTAACATGCGTTCTGATACCTCCGCTCCATAGTCCAGAAAGCGAGATATCACGAAGTTATGGGAACATGCTTTGAACAGAGCTTACGTGTTCACGCAAAACGTCGCGTTTTTTTTAACGGCTTCAGTGTCGACAGGGGAGCCAGTTACTGTTTATTATACTGTACTCAGAATCCAGATTTCCTCCTCGCATAAGTTTTGCATTCATTCTAAGCGCACGCTCGTAGCAAATTTTAGGTGCATACCTTGTTTCTGCAACTCGTGCTTGTCTTATTGTGCGGTATACATGATTTCACACAAAAAAAGAAATAACGCTAAATGAAGCACTGTTATGCACGTCGATGAATGAATTTTGCATTCCCGGCATCAATATGATGGGTCGCCCGGAAAGTTTGACCAAGTTGGGGCAAAGCTAAATAAAAAAAAATGTGGCGGCATAATGTGAACAAATGGCGTAGGTCCAGCTCTGTGCAGGAGAAGGGTCCAGTGCAGCGATGTCATGAAACAAATCATCAATTGTGTCGCTAACAGCAGATCTACCAGAAGCCGGCTGCGGAACAATTATGACCAGAGCAACAGGCTCATTCTAGTCTAAAAATGATATAGTGCCCAGCGTGATACCTTCGGGAAACAATTGTGCGCAACATCCAATGTTCAGTGCAGGTATGCATGTGTGCGTCGCAGAAGAAATCACAAGTGAGTGAGGCAGAGCCACACGTTGTGCCAGAACAACGTCCCATGAATCATAATAAGGTAGTCGCCATCAAGTACCGGGAAATTTCAGTTAAATCAGACTCAAGTCACTGTACCTAGGCTCAAGCAAAATTGTACCAGGCATAAACGTTATGGCGACATGGTTCAGAGGCCAGGCCTATCCGAAAGCTCTAACTGTGAGAAACCAGAAGAACGGTCGGTAAGAGCAGAGTACATGCTCAAGAAGTCCTAACCGAGGCTGAGCTCATGAGGATACTCGTCCAGAACAGTAAAGAGAAGTTAAGGTCGCGTGGTCATTGAAGCTCACGCGCGCAGTAGACATTCCAATTATGTAAAGTTTGCTGACATCAGCCGCACAAAAAACAGTTAATGGGGCGGGAGTGAGGACCTAGCGGAGGCGAAGAGAACGGTCAGTGCTCATGAATGATCATAGGGCGTCAGTGTCGATGATTTCCTCCGTCACGCGCTCTGGCCCCTCAGTCGGAGCTTGTGCGCTGTAGTGAACTAGAGCCAACATATAACTTGCGCCTATCACGTGCACTGCTAATGGATCCGCTTGTCGTAGCGGCACTGCCGGCGTTTGGACTGGTTTGCGCCGCCTGCAATGCACAGAGTGGAGTGCGTACAACTGCAACGCTGGCAGTTTTTGCGGTATTATGTAACGTATGTTGCAGTGCTACAACTGAGGATAGCTTTAACTTCAAACACACTTGGCGGTGCCGCCACATAAAAACATGCGTGCGTTCTTTTAAAGCGCTGCCATTCTCACGTCCGAGCATCGAGTGAGCCTCGACCAACTTCGTGCCGCGCCCTTTCATCCTGTCGTGACGATTTGTTCCGTTTTCTCACAGAAGGCATACACAAAAGCTCTCCAGAACAGCCTATTGACAACTGTACAAATAACTGACTTTGGTTACTTGTAAGGAACAAAGCATCTTCATTTATGAGTCTCAAAAATGTCACCGTTTGGCTGGTAATGTCACTGAACTATTTCTTAGCGTGAGCGTAGTTAAAGCAAGAGTTTTCGCAAGCTTTAATGGCACAGCACGCAGTGTATGAAGCGGGGTGTATAACTTGGTACATGTATTGGAACAACGACATGAGTGTGACCCACCACGCTAGCACAGCCTTTAAGCTCGAAGGCGCGCGTTTGGTTTTGGGCTGTGTGACCACAAATCAAAAGATGGGATATTGGAAAGAAGAGCCGTATACTAATATGCACGAGGGTCCGTCAGAGAACCACAGGTAGTAAAATTAACCCATGGTCTCCCATTGCGGCGTGCCTTGTAATTATATTATGATTTGGGGCATAAAGGTCCACAAACTTCTATCCTTAAAATTAATGGGTAGCAATCGCACAGAAGGAGCAAACTGTAACAGTAAAAAAAGAGATATAAGGACGCAAATTATGATGGTGAGTCCCTCCTATATATTCAGTAACCTTCGCAATGTCCGCGAAGTTTTCACTTCCCTTTCCTCTGTGCTGTAGAAGGCTGGCTATATCGACGTGCGCTTATCGCGCAGCCCATACTGCAGCTCAAAATACCTCCCAACAGAATCCAAATGCACAGGCTGCGCTGATGACTGGTGCAGGCATGCGAGTCAAATAGAAGGGACACTGACGCTTTTCATATTTATTTGCGTTCGGTAGTTGTGTTTTTTTCGTCTTTGCCTTTTTTTAACAGTTTGCTTTATGGTGTAGGAAGATAAAGGGAAAGCTGCCTGTGCACCCCTTGGTCTTGAATGGGGACGGGAGGTGAAATTTACTGCCGGTGGCGGAGGAGGGGGGGGGGGGGGGGGAGGGGCTGCAATTGTAGGTGCTAAATTTCTATGACCATGGTGGCGGTGGCGCGGTCGCTTTTCTCATTTCAAAAGTGTGCCTTGGGACGGGCGACTGAAAAGGTTCGTGCTTCAATGAATTCATGTGCTTGGGACTGCGAAAATAAATTTGAAAAAAAAAGAATGGAGAAGACCGTTGACGTTCCTTGCCATAGATTCAAACCCGTCGATACCAGCATAGAAACGTTGTAAACGTGGTACCCGAATTCGTTGCGCTTTTGTAAGAATCGCATTGATACGTCGCAGTTTCTAATGATTGGTTGGCAAGAACTGAATGAGGTGCGTCTGTATGCTGTGGTGAGGCGTTTTACGATGCTAATGTCTTTTGGCGCTCTTCCGATATGACCTGTTGTAGCAGTGGTCGTCAACCCACTTTACCAACAGCATCAGCCGGCCATGAGCGGTCGACCATAACACAAACGTAAAATATTTCTGAAGACGTAACCACAGAATATCGACTCTGGTTGCCTGTATTCCTTATTGCCTGGTAATTGCGGTTATGTGCTCGTATTTATGTGTTTACAGATGTGCGGCATGTGTAAGCCAACGTGGTTACCCGTGTTTGTCGCATCAAGGAGAATTAACAGACTACTACGCCAGAGAAAGTATAGGGGGTGGTATTAGAAATAACTAATTCAAACCCCCCGAAAAAAACTCTTTGCCTAAGCCCCTGGTTGGCGATAACCCTGGTTAGGCGACTGCATGACTGTGGTTATGACTGCCGTGTAGCTGGTTGTAATTGTGGTAGTCATAGTGTTCGTGTGCCAGCAATAATAATGAGCTTTAGTTGAAACAGAAGGTAGCGAGAAACTGAGCCAGCCAAGATAGTGAGTAAAAAATAAAAAGAAACTTTGTTTATTATTCACACGATAAATTCTACGTTTCGCATCTCACTCGCATTCTTTTTAAAAGTTTCCTTCCTGCCATAGGGTCACGCATATTGTCTACGATTTACAGGACTACGTTTAGGTTACCCCGCCGCGGTGGTCTAGTGGCGAAGGTACTCGGCTACTTACCCACAGGTTGCGGGATCGAATCCCAGCTGCGGCGGCTGCATTTTCAATGGAGGCGAAAATGCTGTAGGCCCGTGTGCTCAGATTTGGGTGCACGTTAAAGAACCCAGGAAGTCGAAATTTCCGGTTCCCTCCACTACGGCGTCTTTCATAATCATATGGTGGTTTTGGGACGTTAAACACCACTCACTCACCAATCAATCAATCAATCAATCAATCAATCAATCAATCAATCAATCAATAAATCAATCAATCAATCAATCAATCAATTAATTAATCAATCAATCAATCAATCCATTTAGGTTGGCTCTCTATTGGTAGAGCGCCTGTAGACCGGTTAAGTTACAGGCTGTCTCCTGGATGAGCCATAATTCCACAAAAAGTCCTTATTATTGGGCTCTCAGTCTACGGTGCCGAACTTTGCGAACTTGATGGCGTGGTTGTTCACCACGGTTTGATGAGCGAGCGCACTACTTTGTCACTCGAACTTGCAGACTTTGGTTTTATGTTGCCACAGGATGCCGAAAAAGTTATTTGCTTCCCCCACGTACGAAGCGTGACAATCGGCACATGGTGTGGAGTAAACCAGCCTATGCACTTTGCTTTCGGGTGGCTTGTCTTTTGCGCACAGAATGGTGCAGGGGCCAGGAATTCGATGGCTGGAATGCACTTCTCTGTTTCTTCATTTTGTCATGGCGAATTCCGCGGCTTTCTTCAAGCTTTGGGTGGCAATGTCCCGTAACTCCCCAGGTGGAGCCGGCGTGTTTTAATAATTTCTATCAGCAATCTTTACCAAAAAAAAAGCGACTTCACGATCGCTTTCTTTGTCAAAGCCTGCAAGAGGACTGCCGTATGGCGCTGCTACAACAGATTTCATTGGGGTGAGCACTGTGAAAACGGCAGCTACAACATGAAAAAGTAACAAGTAACGTGACAACACACGTTACCAAGCAATTGAAATGTGAGTACGTTACCTGTTAAACTTACGAAGTTGTAACGAGTACGTTAGTTAGGTACCAAAAAAAGTAACGCGTTACCGGTAACGGCGTTACGTGTAACACGTTACCGCCAACACTGCGCATAATTGAATAAACGATGACGCATTCGAGCCACTATTAATGAACACAGTCAGTGGACAGAAGGCACTTCAGTACACGCTTCGTGTGTACAGATTTTGATTCGCCTTCTTAATGTTCGAAGTTCTGAAGCATGGCTCCGCGCGCACACTCCGTTAGGGTTGCTTATATGGAAAGCAGCGGGGGGCTCCCGGCATCACAGCCGTGAGTCCACGTAGCCAACGAACCATGATTTAACTTGGCATACGGCTCGTTCTGCAGGGTGGCCAAGGGGTTGTACATTAGGAATTCCGAGCGTACGTTTAGGAGGCGGAAATTCAGCGGAGGAAGCCGCATCCAGCCTCATGTTTAACTAACCGCACGGCTTGAACCGGCGTACACTCGTACCGAGAGCATGGGGCGTCACCAGTGGAAGGACGACATTCTAGTGGAAGACGAAGAAAGTGGCCCGATGCATGTATACTTTCACTTTGGATGCTTGTCGTATAGCTACGGTGGCACGTCGTCAGCGAAGGAATGGTCAAGAGTCCAAATAATGATTCCCCTGACATTTGTTAGAGCATCTGACTCGTACAAACAAGCACCGTGTCTTACCAAAGACGCGGAGTAGTCATAGACTCAGACCTCAGACAAGCTAGCACTTGCTCTGCCTTCAGTGAAGGGGACATGTTATAAGAGTTCACAAACGTTAACAGGAAGTAGGAAGGCCATAGGTTTAGCAAAGCTTTCACAAACTGTGTGTGTGATCAGGGCTCCTCGTTGCTTCTGCCGCAGCAGTGCTGTTGGATAGAAGAAAAAAAAGAAGAAATAGAAAAGGGAGTGCTGACTTGCGTTGTGTAAACAGCTGCGTGCTCTCGGCGGGCACTGCTGATGAAGCTCAGCGAGAGCCCGGGGCGCCATGCAAGGAGACCAGCTTGGACTTGCAGAAATGTTGTGATGGTGCACGTCGCGCACGTGACTAACGAACCGAATGCGCGTGGCGTGTTCCGCAGAGGAAAAGGTGTTTGGACTGGCCCATTTCGCCACTCCCCGTACCATGTTCGGTGCCTCCGGTTGTTGCTAGGCGATGACAGATGCCCGTGTGCTGTACGGTGTGGGCCTGCCTCTCTGCGCAGTACAGGACCACTGCTTCTTATGTTAGTAGTGAGTGACTTAAGGGCATATTCGTTTGAAATTTCTAAGAAAGCTAAAGCTCTCTCTTATGGACTATTGCTGGCAGTTTTACGTTTCTTTTTTTTCTTTCGTTCTTTCCCTTTAGGATGCGTTTTAATAGAAGGTATTGTTGGGAATTTTTTCATTTGCTGACATTTTCTTTTGTACTGTACATGTTTGCTCTGCACAAATGTTTGTTCTGCACAACCTCTGTTGTTTTTGGTCTTTTTTGAACAGCTGCTATAGATGTTTTACTATAGATATCTTCGATAGGGACTCTTAAACAAATCTGCTGGGTCCCAAAAGTGTTTTTTCTTGTAATAAATACATGTCTTATGTTAAATAAAATTTCAGAACTTTGAAACTTTCAAATCAATCAATCGATTAATCAATCAATCAATCAATCAATCATGACACCATTAAACAGAGAACTCATACAATTCATGATAGGTTAATAAAAGAATCAGTCAACAGGAAAAAAAGAATTTTTGTGAAAGAGGAATAGGTAGCCGGTTTAAAAAAGCTGATCTCAGCTACGAGCGCTTACGTTCAATGTATATATTCGTACGCAAAAATTACGCTCAGATAATCATAATTGCGTGGTGCGCCTTGATGTAATGACTGAAATAAAGCATGATAACACATTGTAAAGTTAATACGCTTACGCGTACATATTTGTTAGGGGATAGGAAGAAGCGAACATTCGCATGTTTGTCAAGTATCTGACATAGGACTTAAAAAAACACAGGAGTCTGTTCCTTAATGGTGGTCGAGGAGGGTACCTTTGACAGCAGTAGGACTGCCACTACTCGTGACCTTTTCGTCATTGCTCTTGCACATAGCGTCCGGGAATGGGCAATAAAGAAAAAAAAACTGCCGTGGCTATGTGGTAGAATAGGGGCCCGGGTTTGAGTCCCGCTGTGTTTGGGGTGTTCTTATTTATACTAGGTTTTTTTTTCTTAGTTCGTGAGATAGTGGTTACGGGCACCGATGGTGGAGGTAGCGGCGGACCACTACGGTGCCGCACGTGACCCTTGTTGTAGTCTCATAACATCTTTCGCTGTAAAACAAAAAAAAAAACGTGTTAACGGCAGTCGAGCCCACGACACTGTGACACTGTCACTTTTCCTTTTCACTGCAAGAAATTCATACACATTTTCACCACAGTGCTTCCGGCATGCAGCTGATATTACAACCCTTTCATTTTCACCAGAACATCCATCAATGCCGTCACTTCGCCAAAAAGGCATTACCAACGTGCCTTATTTTAAGGTGTGAAGCCGCTTTAGCTCAGTGTTGTGGCCGTCGTGAGGCGACCCTCCGTTCCTTCACCGCGCATGGGCCAGGTCTCCTCCTTCCTTGCGTGAGCGAGAGGAGGTGACAGAGCACTGCCTCTGTTTCGTTTCTCCTCTCCCATTTATTTCTCCGCCATGGCCGGGCATATATAATGCTCTGCGAGCTCTCTCTATTGTAATCGCCTAGCAGCGCTGTTAACTTTGCGGCACGTGCACGCACAAATGGGAGAGAGAGGGGTAACATAAGCGGTGCGCAACATATACACAACTTTACATACATATGAAACAACACATGCAAGCACAAGTGAACACCAGCGCTGCTTCGCATACCCACATGTTTTTTTTTTGGTAGGAGATGATGATGATCATAACGATGATGATAATGAAAACTTTATTTTGGTTCAGAGATGATGTAGCTCTTTTATCTAACACTGTCCTCACAGATTGTTCCTGGTCGGTGGGGTAGTGTCGCCCTCTGAAAGCGGTGAGCGTAGTAATGCGTGATCACCATGACCTGCTCGACAGCTTGTGCAACAGTGAAGTGCGACTCGGGCGATGCCTTAGCACACCGTGGGGTAGCGACTTTATTCTAAGCGTCGGTCTAACTCATACGCATCAAATCCAAACAGCTCTGCGACGCTTGCCTTCCACTCCTGGTTGAAGGGAGGGAGAGCGAGAGTTTATAAGAAGACAGAGAGACCGCCCTGAGTGCTCTAGCCTGCTCTTCTACACTGGAGATAAAAAGGGTAAAAGAAAGAGGTCTCGAGAAATATCGTGACCGGGCTAAAGGGGGCAGATGACGCACACTGTGTTCCTGCCAAATCCTGAAGTGGCACTGGATGACTCTTTCACTTGTCACGGAATGGCCACCTTACCAGAGTTCTGTGTGTCCATCAGCGGCGCTAGTCTAGCTGTCACGCCTCTTTCTCTGATTTCACTCTCACCGTTAACAATACTACAGGTACCACAAGAATTTGTTTATACATTAACAATTAAGTTTAGTCGTCGGGATGAAGATTTATCACAAAGTACCAAAGCGGGTGCATCAAAGTTAAACGGCGCTATATGTGTTAAACAATAACACACAATGTGCAAGCTTTGTTCCATGTACAGTAAACAAGGTATAGTAAACATTCAACAACTTGGTAAGTACACGTATTACTTTGGTGCTATATCAAACTTCTATAATGAAGGGATCACAAATGTTGGGCTTGTTATTTTTGACATTTTGTGCCAGTGACAACATTGCTCTTCTATACAGTACGGTACCAATAACTTTATTTGAAAAAGCCAGAAACGGAAAGAACGGATCGCCAGCATGACATGACGACATTTATTTCTTATATGTGTACACAAAAGGTACGAAGTGTCTCCTGATGGGAAGGGTACCAGAGTTTTGGAAGAACGCTAACATCATCTTAATACATAAGAAAGGAGATGACAAAGACTTGAAGAATTACAGGCCTATCAGCTTTCTCTCTGTAGTATACAAGCTATTTACAAAGGTAATTGCTAACAGAGTAAAGAAAACATTAGAATTCAATCAACCAAAGGAACAAGCAGGATTTAGAACAGGCTACTCAACAATTGACCACATTCATACTATCAATCAGGTAATAGAGAAATGCTCAGAGTATAACCAACCACTATACATAGCCTTCATACATTACGAGAAGGCGTTTGATCCAGTAGAAATATCAGCCGTCATTCAGACACTGCGGAATCAGGCCGTAGATGAAGTATATATAAATATTCTGAAATAAATCTACAGGGGATCAACTGCTACCATAGTGCTTCATAAAGAAAGCAACAGAATGCCAATCAAGAAGGGTGTAAGGCAGGGGGACACAATCTCCCGAATGCTATTTACCGCGTGCTTACAGGAGGTTTTCAGAAGCCTAGAATGGGAACAGTTAGGGATAAGAGTTAATGGAGAATACCTTAGTAACTTGGGCTTCGCCGATGACATTGCATTGCTGAGTAACACAGGAGACGAATTGCAACTCATGATTACGGAGTTAGACAAGGAGAGCAGAAAGGTGGGTCTTAAAATTAATCTGCAGAAAACGAAAGTAATGTACAACAACCTCAGAAAGGAGCAGCGCTTCGAAATAGGTAATAGTGCCCTTGAAGTTGTAAAAGACTATGTCTACTTAGGGCAGGTAATAACCGCAGAGCCTAACCACGAGATTGAAGTAACTAGAAGAATAAGAATGGGGTGGAGCACATTTGGCAAGCACTCTCAAATTATGACAGGTAGATTGCCACTATCCCTCAAGAGGAAGGTATATAACAGCTGTATCTTGCCGGTACTTAGCTACGAAGCAGATACCTGGAGACTTACAAAGAGGGTTCAGCTTAAATTGAGGACGACGCAGCGAGCAATGGAAAGAAAAATGGTAGGTGTAACCTTAAGAGACAAGAAGAGAGCAGAGTGGATTAGGGGACAAACGGGGGTTAAGGATATCATAGTTGAAATAAAGAAGAGGAAATGGACATGGGCCGGGCATGTAGCGCGTAGACAGGATAACCACTGGTCATTAAGGGTAACTAACTGGATTCCCAGAGAAGGGAAGCGGGTTAGTGGGAGACAGAAGGTTAGGTGGGCAGATGAGATTAAGAAGTTTGCGGGCATAAATTGGCAGCAGCAAGAACAGGACCGAGTTAACTGGCGGAACATGGGAGAGGCCTTTGTCTTGCAGTGGACGTAGTCAGGCTGATGATGATGATGATGATGATGATGATGATGACACAAAAGGTGAAAGCTTAAAGATGAAAATGTGGTTGAGACATGTGAGGGTGCATGAAAAGTACTTCCATGTGCATTTCGCACAAAGTATACCAAAAGGGGAGGTAGCCCTTTCCTCACAAAATTTTGCAGCTCCTACTCCTCGCCGGTAATGTAGCTCATTTCCGAAGTCCTTCGGCCTCTAAGATATTCACTGAACTCATGTCATGTGTTCGGATGTGACACTCCGAAAATGATAAAGCTTTAACGAAAAAAATTGAGAAAGAGAGAGAGTTGTCACTAATTACATCCGCATTATGAGAAGCAGGGTAAATCTAGGTGTGGTTGCAGATACCTGATGACCTTGGGTTCACCAGCACGCAACGCTTCCGTTTACCAGTCTAGTGTGCAGTCAAGGTAACTTGCTGTGGTCTTTTGTCAAACACCAAAAATTTACAAGTATGCTTATCTGTCACACAATAGGTTGCTGCTTGACATATTCAAGAAAAACAGAAACTTAGGCGAATAAACAGCACATGCGTAACTAGAGGAAATAATGTTAAGACTCCCCCACCTCTCGAAAGACTAGTGCTTTGCATATGTACGCACGCAGACATCCAAACAGGCGCGCAATCATCCATAAGGGTGGTTCAACGCACCTCCACCTGCTCTAAAAACGCTAGGCCGGCGTGGATGGCGCAATACAGTCACACCGAAAGCTAAAGAGCGGCTTTTCAAAGCGTTTTCTGAACACCATAGAGTTTCCTAATATATTCTAGAGGGTACTCTGGCGCTAGTGTCTATTGGAGCTGCAACGCACGGCGTTTCAGCGAGCATGGCAATGATGGGTAGTACACACATTTGTCTAATATTCTTACTTCTGACCTGCTTCTGGCTCCGTGTGTGGTCGTGTGGCTTGGAGCTGTTTGCTTACGAAACAAATATTAGAAGATGTTCAACGGTTGCAAGTCACCATTTTATTTTTTTTTAGATTTGCATTTCTAAATCGGGTCACGAAGTTCAAAAGGGTTTAATCTTTTTTTCAAAACAAAACCGAAATGCAGCAATAAACGAAGCCGCATGTACGATTCGCCGCCCGCAAGTACGAAGACTAGACAAATGTGTGTACTAGCCATCATTCCCATGGTCGCCGAACGATCGCAGTGCCAGAGTCCCCTCTAGTTATTTTAGGAAACTCTAAGCTGAACACTAATTGGGTAACTGCTGCAAGCACACTTGCGGGGTACCCACTATGACATTATCAATAATAATGTCTGGGTAGTAGGCCGGCATTCTCTATGCAATCCTTCGTCATTCCACAGAAAAGCGTGATATCTGTTAAAATCTTGCAAGAAGTTTTGTGCCCATTGTTCATGCAGTGGCTGACGACGATGAAGAATTTCACCTGAAGTGGGTAGGCGCCACAGTTATTAGGTGATCAAGAACAACGTCTTGTAATGGGTTGGAGCATTGGGCGACCCATTCGTTAAGCTATTTGCATTGTTGAACGCCTGGTTGTTCTTTTCCTTTATAGAACTATTTATTACTCATATTAACGCATTTACTTTCCCGAAATTAAGCCTGCTTAAAGGAGAACTCCAGAGTTATTTAGATATTCACGAATTTCAATAAAACTTTGAACATGTGTTTGAGTTGGTACCTTGGTAATATGTGCCAAATTATACAATAATAGATCTTTTTGAACTGAAATTTTAAAATTGGTAGCTGATTCTGAAATCTCACTTGTAAACTCAGACCACCCTGTTTACATGACATCTGGGCCTACTCTTTTTTTTTTCATGAAACCCGCCTTTCTCAGCAGACGGATGCAGCGCCCGCTTTCTTCTACGAGGTGATGGCTATGCGAGCACAGGTCAGTTTTGTCAGCTCCATACAGTAGTTGTTGACGTCTAGTCTTACAATATTGAGCAACGAGAAAATCGATTCGGGTGCTTCAGGATGTCAGATGCTTCAGGTGCCGGAGGTTCAAAATAAAAAAAAAAGATGCTTCCGCGCTCAGATAGTAACTGCAATAATTCCTGAACTTGTCACTAGTAAGTTCAGACGAGCGACACAGCTTGATTCCCCGTCGGAAGACAGCACACACTATCTTTTCGCGTATCCGAAGATCGAGGTACGTAAGCTATGTTTACACCCTGGCCAGCCGTGGCGGGGTGTAGCAGATCTCGCGACGTCATCGGCGACTGATTTTTGTGACGTCATCGGATACCGACCATCGACCACAGAGCTGCTCCCTGTTTCCGTGGATATGCTGTGATTTTTCCTTTTCAGGACTGTCAATACAATTAGAAAACAGCATTATCTCAGTATGAATGAAAAAAACACCGGATTTCCCTTTTAAGGCACGTTTGCGGTTAAGTCTCAAGCACCAGCGTGACTCAGTGGTAGAATACTGGGATGACACGCAGCGGACCCGCGTCAGAGTCACACTGCGCCTTGGCATTAGGCTTTTTTTTTTTCTATTCCGCGTGACAGTGGTTACGGACACCGGTGGCGGCGGACAACTACGGCGCCACACGTGACCCGAGTTGTGATCTCATAACAGCTTTCATGTAAAAGAAATCGATGGTGACCACAATGCTAAACAGGCCACTATCTGTATTGGAACTACAAAATATTGATCTTGAATCAAAGTAGAAGTAAAACTTGAATCGATTGATTTGTGGGGTTTAACGTCTCAAAACCACCATATGATTATGAGAGACGCCGTAGTGGAGGGCTCCGGAAATTTCGACCACCTGGGGTTCTTTAACGTGCACCCTAATCTGAGAACACGGGCCTACAACATCTCCATCGGAAATGCAGCCGCCGCAGCCGGGATTTGAACCCGCGACCGGCGGGTCAGCAGCCGAGTACCTTAGCCACTAGACAACCACGGCGGGGCAGTAAAACTTGAGTTGTCATCTTTGTTATAGCTAACGACGGGTGTGCTTAGTTCGGTTTATTTCTGAATTACTTGGGTATTCTGACCCAAGAGATCCTTATACTTTCTTTTCGCATTTCTAACATTCGGCCAGATTTGAAGGCTGTCTTCCAAATCACTTAAAATGCAAATAAGGCTCGCGAAAAACTAACTCTTTTTCAAAATCCAAATACGATGTCCTAACAGCACATTAATTATTGCGTTTATAGTTGTTTTACTGTACTCTCATAATTTATTAATTGCCTATTATATTTTTTATATTTTGTTATGCGTGTTATTTCCGCTTGTGTTCTTTATGTGTTCATTCATTGTCATCAGCGTGTACCCTCATATTGTTACATTGCTTAGAAACTTACAACCTAGATGTACGACCCCGCCCCCCCCTCCTTATGTAATGCCTTCGAGCCCTTAAGGTTGAATAAATGAAATGAAATGAAATAAGTGGTTACGGTTGTAGCGTGGGCCCTTTCCGATGGAGGCGGAAATGTTGTAGGCCCGTGTGCTCAGATTTGGGTGCACGTTAAAGAACCCCAGGTGGTCTAAATTTCCGGAGCCCTCCACTACGGCGTCTCTCATAATCATATAGTGGTTTTGGGACGTTAAACCCCACATATCAATCAATTGTAGCGTGGGCCCGCCGAATGCTTCACCTTCGACGATTCAACCCCTCCTTAGAGACACGCTTCGCTGCAAAGCACGCTTCCTAATGACAACGACGCGATCAAGTTCCCAAACGGGGAAAACATTCGCGTGGTTCCAAGCTGCTGGTATGGCGAGGAGGAAAGAGCTGGGGGGGGGGGAGGTAGAAGTGATTCGACGGCTGTTGGCGCATAGGGCGACGAAGTTTTTGCGGGGCCATCAACGCGGCTGTTGATGGGGCCTTGTGGACGCCTCCAGCTGCCTTAATTGTCGCGATAACGCCTCGCAGTGGCGCTCCCCGCCTGCAGACTCCAGATGAGAGCGCCGTGGGGCGGACAACAGCGTGGCCTTTCGGAAACGGCGGCGGCTGCAGAGGCTTGTAAAAGCGCCGCGTAAAGCCGAGTGGCTGGGGTTATTTGTGCCAGAACGACCGCAGTCGCCAACGTCAGCGTCTACAGCACCTTCATGCGATTAATGTTGGAGGCAGTTTGCTTCCGAAGTAAGCGTTTCGGTATTGCCCTAGGCATTTCTTATTTTATTTCACTTTCATTGCCTTTCATTTTGTAATCGTAGTGCAGTAGAAATTTATTGAGACTGTACATGTTCCTGAGTGGTGACATTAGATCAGAAGAAAAATAAATCTTTCACAACTATCAGAGACTTGTAACTTGAGCTAGCAAATCGAAGTTACATTTCGATCTTCCAGCTCAGGCTTTATGCAGCTTTCGATTCAGCCTCATATCGTGTCGTTCGTACTAATGCTCGACCAAACCTGACCGCAAAGCGACACCGTGGGTAACAAGAAAGAGGCCACATTCAGCTAGAGTGCGCTTGTTCTTCGCAAATGTCCACAGTATGTTTCACAAACTTGATATCTGAAAAACAATCATGCACATATGTTCAACCGATATTCTCGTCAGAACTGAAAGTTGGCATTCCGATGACATTGCCGATAGCGAGTTTACGCTCCCTCTAAACTTTGTGTTGTTTCGTCGTGACAGTATTGGATCTGTAGGAGGAGCTCTCATAGCAGCAACACAGCAGTTTCAGCCGTCGATCATGGAAATTCAACCGCCCCTCGAGTTAATCTGGATATCTGTTCGTTTTCCCCATGTTTATTGCATAATCGGTGTCTGTTACGGACCTCCAGATAGCCGACCTTAATTTATTTGTATTTTCAGAGATGCTGCTGCCCAAATCATGAAGAAGTTTGCGGGATTACATGGAAAAGAATGAACCATAAGGCACTGTATCTTCTAAAATAGCTATTATAGAATGCTCATCATTTGTAATCTGCACACTCGAATAAGAAGCATTATCATGCGTTGCTCGAGCTGCGAGCTGATGATTAACACAACTTGGCAGAGCTCTGTTTTATTGAGTTGCAGAAATATGAGAAATAGGCTACGCGTATGAATGCTTCTTGCATTACACCTAAATTATCTTGACAACTTGAACAAGACTGAATTCTAGGCGGTAAATGTGGCCCCACAGTGCTTGTACAGTGCTTCGCGATTTAAATTCACAGGGAGAAATATTTTTTTCTGAAAACTTAACATTCAGAAAAGAAACTTATATGCCACTTCCTCCACAGCAATAGTCTATTCTATTCGGAAGTTGCCTTGTTGTATCAAATTGGTGATGCATTTTTAGATGTTACTCGCAAAATGAACCCTCTAAAACGCAATACAGTATTTAGGTTGACTGGTAATATTATGGGGCTTAAAGTCCCGAAACGACTCATACTATGTGTGACACCCTAGAGAAGGACTTCGAAAAACTTTGATCATCTGGTATTCTTTACTGTGCAGTGGCATTGCACAGTGCGCAGAATTATAAAATTTCGCGTCCATCGAAATACGAACACCACGGCCAGGATTGAACCCGTGTGTTTTGGGTAAGCAGCCCAGCAGCATAGTCCCTGAGCCACCGCGGCAACTAAAGTACACTTGAAAACAATACTTTCCCAAGGAAAAATAGTACTGAAATTTCTGGCATACGCTTTAGATTTATGAAATGCCTGGTATCATTAGATGGCTTCACGTCCCGAAATGGAGTAAAAGCTTCCAGAACACACTGTTCGTGCTTTTAAGCTTAATACCCGTATACACTGTTGAAAATTGAGTCACATGTTGAACAAACAGGCAAAAATTGTATCTCATAAACAAAGGGGTGAGAAAGAGTAGCCTAGCAATTGGGATTAAATAGAGTGAGAGTATGACAAAAAATGCGATTCTGTAATTCGCGAGACAATAGAAAAAGAGTGAAATAGGGCAACAACGAAATAAGTACAAATTCACAGGTGAAGAACACCATGCTGCTCCGTGAAATGGGAACTCGCTGCTTGGGGCGACGGCTTTGAAAGGGAGACATCGGCAATTGACAGAGTCGGAAAACAGTTCGGGAGAAGCCATCAATATCCTCTCAGGGGTCCCTGCCACCTGATCCAACATTATGGTCGCCGAAGGCAGTCGTTAAAGAGGCCCTGCCTCGCCGGCTCCATCTGAACCCTGTGACAGCACAGCCATTGTAGGCAAGGAATATAGGAGAGAGAGAAAAAAACACTTCGAAAAACAAAAATTAACAACGTTAAGGCAGTGAAGCAAAGAATAGAGACGAGAATATCGATATAGAAACAACGTTTGCCAGCTACACTGTGTTTCATTTCTACTTTATTTTTCGACCTATGCACATACTTAGCGTTTTTCATTCATTTTTCTTCCATCTGCCACTTCTTTTTTCCTCCTCGTCTGTGCAAAGCCGGCTACAGTAATGGGCATCTTCCTTACAGACACAATGGCGGTCGTAGCGAGTTCCGCTTTTGTTAGGCGCTCACTCGATCGACAGTGAGGTTTTTTGGTGATCAGATTTATAGCCACACCAATGGGGCACCCCTGTCTACCGCCTGCTTTCACTGGGTGGCCGTCCGGACACGCTAGTGTAGATTCCCTGCTCTTGCGTTCATAGTAAGAGACGCTGCCTTCTTATACGTTCCCGCCTGGCGTCTGCGTTAGCGAAAAAACGACTCTACGAATGATTGATTGGTTGATTTGTGGGGTATAACGTCCCAAAACCACAATATGGTCACGAGAGATGCCGTAGTGGAGGGCTCCGGAAATTTCGACCGTCTGGGGTTATTTATTCTTTAACGTGCACCCAAATCTGAGCACAAGGGCCTACAACATTTCCACCTCCATCGGAAATGCAGCCGCCGTAGGCGGGATTCGATCCCGCGACCTGCGGGTCAGCAGCCGAGTACCTTAGCCACTAGACCACCGTGGCGGGGCGACTGTACGAATGAGAGAGTAGGTTATTTTATACACGATAAGAGGAAGTGAGAGAAAGAATGTGGGAGGGGGGCGGGTGTATGATTGTGCGAGTAAGCGAGTAATTGATTAGTGAGTGAGTGAGCGAGCGAGAGAGCGAGTGAGTGAGCGAGCGAGTAAATGAGAGGGTGAATGAGTAAGTTCTGCAATTAACAAGGCTTTCTCTCCCTGATCAAAGCGGACACACACTGGGATGTCATTGACACTGAAGAGAAAAATTCCTGCCTAGCATCGGCTGATGGCGTTTACGCACGTACCCCGAATAAGTTATTACAACTGTATCTGCAATTGAAATTGATTGTTGACGTATTGTGGTTCAAGCATTTGTGACAGTGCGAATCTGAACTTCATTGCATCCAAAGCACCACACTTGAAGTTGCATGGCGAAGTATGAACGAAAAAGAAAATGTATTCGGGGCTTGTACCCTTGATAGGCTAAGCCTAACAAAACCAAGACACATTGATGTCGCGGGAAGCATAACAGAAATTATTTGCAATATTTAACTGTATAGAGTAGCGACGTAAATTGAAAGGAATCAAAGTGCATGAGGTAGGGAGTGAACTTAGAAACTTCAGATAACCTACTACGCGGCATTATTTGGCACGAAGTGTTCCACATTCGCCGTGATGACTTACAGATGGTGCCAACTAACCATGTCAAGATAGCCCACAGATACACCAAATAAAGTGGTTTGAAAGAAGACTTCCGCCGCAGCTCAGGTGGTAGGGTATCGGAAACGTTATCCGAACTATAGGTTCGGTTTCTACCAGTGCAAGTTGTCTTTCCGCTCACTTCCCTCTCTTTCCATTGATGTTAAAATCACTGTGTGGCCGTGAAACTACAAATAATGTAGTCTATGTCTCATTTGGCTTGAGTGCACGTTAGTTTAGTTAGGCTCTGACGTAGTATGAGCAATCCATTGTCTTAAAAAACTGGTAATTATCTGATACAGTCATTGAATGATGTCATAGCAGTGTCACGGTGTGACGTTCATGGTGCCACATTCAATGGTGTCAAAAATGCCACTAAGTGCTGTCAAGAAGTATTGCGTCAATAAGTGCCAAGAAAACATAGCTAGAATAACGGCCGTTCGAACAAAGAAACTAGCTGGAAACCTTGTCCTGTGGCACGTAGTGACAGCTGGGAAAAATTGCGGCTGATAATAAAAAATGCACACGCGTATGCTCAAGCCAGAATTACCAAAGACTGGCAACCGGTCTTTCTTGTGCAGGTGTGAGAATGTGCGAGATAGAGACAAGGGCCCGAATTTACAAAAGCTTGTGGCACTTTCATCGTTCGCAATACAAAATGTCCTTCAATCCGGACGCTGGTCTGTCAGATATTAGCAAACCACTCTTACGAAAAAAAAAAGGGTTATGTAATTTGAACCTCGTTGAGGAAGGCGAAGTACGGGCAGATACATATGTAGGCTACGAGCTCTTTGCGACACGTTCCATTGAGTGTGGTTGAAGATTTCAAACGTAACGTAATGTTCCCTTTTTAATGTTTTTCTATTGTTCACGCTTCTATATAACTTTCGCTTTGGGATTTTGATGCTGAGGCTTATACATACTCATGCCTGACAGAGTACATAACCAGTTTTACCTTTTTTTTATTGCGACATAGACTTACCATTACGGCAAACTACTTCGTGCTTTTATGGGCATATGTGCACCGTATGAAGTGAAGCAATGTCTTATAGAACCTCTGATTGCGTTTCCAGCACACATAGCCAGTCTCATACCATTTGTGCTTACCACAACTACTTGGATTAGCACAGGAACAGACTTTTTTGTTATTTATGATCTGTACGGACGCCATTGAAGAAAACAAGAGAATCTTTCAATACGTCAGTCCAACGGCAGCCACCACATAAAAGATGCTTCGGGTCTCATTGTGGCGTTAAGGTCGTCCCAGGCAGTCAGGATTATCCGGGTCTCCTTGGTCAGCCGTCACAAGCGTGTTCAGCGAAAGCTGATATATTTCATTCAGAGAAATGGTTCTCGTCGTAAGGGCCGTCACAGCCATTTCGGGGCTGAATGGAAGCCGAAGGGGACAAACCGATGCAATCCGGCAGACAATGGGAATCCCTGACAGTGCGGGGGTGTGTGGGAGGGGCTCGCTTTTGTGAAGATCTTTTGAGTGTGACCGAGCGCGCTTCTTCGTAATAGACCGTCTTGTGTGTTGATTGTGCACGAACGTGTGCCATTGATTTCGCAGTCGAATAAAGTGCCTCATCTGTTGCGCAGTCGTCGACTTCTCACAACCGCGTCTCGTCGCTCAACCGGGTGCCACTTTCTCTTGTGCATACAAATGGGTGGGTCACTTCTGTCTTAGACCTTAATCAATCAAGTGCAAGGGCATGCGGTTAGATTCGTGGATTCGCAATTTTGACTGGAGGGTTGAATAAAGGCTCTTGGTTTGAAGAGGAAGATGGATATAAAAAGAAGGTCTGTGATCGCTAAAGGAGAAAGCTACGCGATGGAAGACGTGGCGAACTGCTGTGGAAGCCTTTATGCTACATCAGAATCCATAAGCAGGTCCAAAACTGACACTTTTTACGTTGAAAATTGTGTTTAAGGTTTCGAATCTAAATATTGTCTTCTAACCAAAATAAGTACTTCAAACATATGCGTCGTGCTTCTTTCCCTCTTTGTTTGAAACGACTGATCGAGCACGTAGGTGCCCGATAATCACTAGTTAAAAATGTGTGGAAGAATTGAGGACGAAATACTTAAAAATGAAAAAAAAGAACAAAACAGAACAAAAATAACAACAGTAATAACAAAACAACTATGCAACTGAATGAATCTACAACGTTCAATACGAGACGAAGCAGTAACTTTAAGAGGAGTCAATGATGAATTCGATACCTTTGGCCTCTGGCTTCGGTTGAAAGTAGCTCAGACATTCTCACATATGCGATATTACTGACAATATCACCGTTGGTGGACATTTTAATAAAACCCCTCAGCAACCGAGCGAAGCAAGCAGATAGAGACTTCATGCTGGAAGCAGCAAATCTTAAATATTTTCTGCATCTAAGCGCATACCACCGAGAGGAGTTCGGCAACAGAATCCTGTACGTCTGAACGAAACGGAAACAGCACAACGTGCGAAACGAGGACGGGAACCCCAGCCGTTCGGGAACCTAATGACGATATCTTCGGCTCGTTATAGCGGTTGCCCGGCGTTTTAAATGTTCCCTTTTGCAGCAGCCACGTCTCCAGGGATATGGGTAGGGGATCATGAGGGCTTTGACGATGAACCGCGCTTTGGTTGCTCCCAAGCGTCGTTGCTCTAAACAAAGCATCCACCCTGCCGGGCGCTTAAAAGGAAAAAAGGCAAAAGTCAACTGGTAGCATCCTCCCGGGTATACAGGGAGACACGAATTCACCAAGGTAGCACTTGTTATTTGGCGCTCCTGAAGCGACAATACTCCCTAGGGTATTCTGAGCCCCGCATAGTCTTGACAGCTCAACAGAATCAGCAGCAGTACATTGAGAGAGAAATAAAAAGTGGGGGCGGGAGGGCGGCAGGGAGAGTTAATAAGTGTGCGTGTCAAGGAGGGGGTCAAAAGGGGGAGGAGTTACCCTACGCTGGCAGTGACAGGCTAGTTAGCAGTCACGTCCCAACAACGCTCCCTTTCAAAGCCTTGGGGAATTAACGCTGAGGCTGGCTTCTCTACAGACGCCGTAAAGACTGCATGTACGTACTACCACGCCCCGTGAGTACGAAAAAAAAAGCGCCGCAAGTGAGATAGCTTCACTTCTTCTGCAGTCGCAATAACATTAACTCCACAATAAATGAATATTATTGTTTCTTACTATTTTAGCCCACCTTCAGTATCCCGTCTTATTTTTCACAATGCACAAGCCTGACTCGAGAGATTCAGTCCTACTTTCAAGAGCATGGGCATAAAATGCGATAGCTTTCTCGTAGGCATAATATAATACCGTCGCGGAGCGCATGAAGCTTTATCCAGAGACTGTCTGCCAGTGGACAAAATATGATTGATTAATGTGTGGGATTAAACGTCCCAAAACCACCATATGCGGGCAAAATATGGAGTCGGATGAAATACACAGTAAGAGATGGCTCAACACACAAAGAAGCTGCTGATATTTTCAGATAAAGGACCTGTCCGTCCCCGACACAGAGTTCTAAAAAATACTGCTGCCCAAGCTGAACCATTACCGCGATGTCGCAATCCCGCGTACCACTATACTCCATTCTGCCGATAGCTAGAGTACCACTGCCGAAACCACCACCACAAACATCGCCAGCCAGCGCGTAACTATGGGAAAGCCAAAAAGACGCAAAGTCGATTGAAGCTGTGGCGGATGTCTCGTGGCCGTCATTATCAACACCACGCGTTCATAGAGAGACGGCACACTATTCTACTAATGATCTCCGCGACGAAGATTTACATGTCACCGCTGCGTTGAGGTCCCTCATAAGCATAATGCGCACACTCTTGCGCGTACCGGAATGACAACCCCATCAGCTCGAAGCGCAGTGCAGTTCTTAGAGGAAGTCCTTGCAGCAGGTCTTCTTTAGCATTATAGTTTGCAGTCTAGTTCATCTAAGACAGTCGATGTCGACCTCTGTGTCAGTTCTTCCTCTGTCAGTATTAGGACCTTCTGAGTATGAGCGGATGACTCTGCTACACGCCCAATTGTATTACTGGCCCTCTCTTTCCTTTTCCCTACTCAATACTTTATTTAAACTGCGCATTTCTCAGTGTAATATAGAAAACAAGCTACAATCTGCTTGACCTTCTTGCTTTGCCTTTCTCTCTCTTTAAGTGGTTATTTCGTGCCCCTGAAAATATTGAGCTGCCGAATGCAAGGCCTGCAAAAACTACAGACAAATTAAAAGATGCAAGTGCATATTGTGTGCAACGGCCGATAGACGTTGTAATGTCAGCTGTAAGAGAAAAGTATGTCACGAAAATCAAGAAAGAAAGCACGTGCGTAGTTAGTTTGGTGTTTCAGTTCATATATCTATTTGAAATGTGCATGAAAACTCGTGCTCACAGCTTCACTGCTCGTATCGAACGCCTTCACGTTCTACAGACGTGATCGTTCTCGCTGGGACCGTCAAAGCATGTCCCATTCTTTGTAACTAAACAATGGTTCACTTTGTGTGTAAATAGCAGTCCTACAAACAAAAAGCCCCATTTGCCTTTAACTTTTTTGACAGCTCATTATGTTTACAGGGCCACTACACACCTCGACTACGTCCCGGTGGAAAATAAAAGACAGTATTCAACTGTGCGTTGCTTGGACCACCACCGCAATATTCTTCAATTCTTCATTCAATGGTGTGGCACAGGAGCAGTTGGCCATGTGTCGCCTTCTGGAGTTTAAAGAGAAGGACCCGCGCTGGTGGTGATGATGGTGGCAGTGCAAAATGAGGAGGGTGTGAAATGGGGATAGGACGTATATTTCACGACCCCAAGTGAGATGCCCCGGGCTGTGCGGGTGGCGTAGCAGTGGCAGCGGCGAGTGATAGATGGGCCTGCAAAGAGTGCCGACGCCGCTGCCAAAAAGAGCAAACTGCCCCGTGCCAGGCGGGCGTGCCCCCGTGCTCTCACAGCGTTAGCTGGAAGGCAGAAATGACGCTGGACGGGTCTTGAATGGCACTGCCAAGATTAATTGAATATAGCTGCGATGGCGATGGGTCCAGTTGGGAGAAAGCGCTACACCAGCACGCGCGCACGCAACGGCGGTCCCGAATGGAGAAACGTAGACGGGACGTCTTCACCATTGTGAGCTTCTCTGTGGAAATGCATGCAAAATCTGCTGAGAACAACATCTGAGGCTATAGTTTGACGCAAACTTGCTTATATAATGTGAACATCAGGGTGCGTCAATATGGATGGATGGTGCTCAAGTCCCACGTTCCCTTATGCATTTTCCTGAGACGACTCCAAAACAAATGTCATCTTCTTCAATTGTTTTTTTCTCAGTTGATTGTATCATAAATAATATAAGTACTACTATAGCAACAACAACTACTACTACTACTATTAATACTACCTGGTCGCGGGATCAAATCCCACCTGCGGCGGCTGCATTTCCGAAGGAGGCAGAAATGTTGTAGGCCCGTGTGCTCAGATTTGGGTGCACGTTAAAGATCCCTAGGTGGTCGAAATTTCCGGATCCCTCTTCTAGGGCGTCTCTCATAATCATATGGTGGTTTTGGGACGTTAAACCCCACATATCAATTAATATTAATACTACCTCTAATACTTCTACTGATATGAGTGATATGAAAATGTTTGCGTCCTAACGCACGACATGATTATAAGAGACGCCATTATGGTGGGCTCCTATTGTACAGAACAGAACGCTCCTGTAAGCTAGAAAGGGTTGATTATTCTTCAGGTGGATTCACGATTAATCGCTCGCCACTTTAGCCATTAATTGCTGAATCGTAGTTGCCGATTACTCCTTTTTCGTCGGTTAATCAGCATTTTCGGCAGTCACTTTCAAAGTGCCTAAGCCAGTTTTTCCCGAAAGAAAGTTGACACAGTTGCACCTTCTAAACAAACACGTTGAACAAAAATGAGAAGCGCAAATGCAAAACGGTGTGATAACCCATATTTACTTAGTTAAATACTCAATATTATTGGTATTATTTATTACTCAAGTGATAAATATCGTGCGATCTCAAGCCAAACGGGACATAGGTTGAGGGACTGGAAGTCGTTAAGAATTGTCGAATGAGGAGTGTTGAAGGAGTGTAGTGAAAATACGAATGCCACTTTGAAGTGGTACCGAGTGCATACAATCAAAATTTTAATATAATGAGGTGACATTGGTTTGCATGTATACGCACAGGCGCGTTTACGACTCCTTCGAGCGTGCGAGCAGCCGGTCTAGCCAACGGGCGACACCTCGCGGCAGTTGTGGGCTCTGACTCGGTACACCCAGTAGCATGCAAGCCTGCTTCGCACGAGTGACAATGTTTAAAAGTGCGCCTGTTTAACCGAACATTCACGATCCCTAAAGGAGCTTTCGACACTTTCAATTCAAACACTCTACGTGTTTAGACGGATAACACGCGCCTAGTCAGGCACGTATTATTAGTTGAAACTATTCATCTTTTTGCCATAATCGCCACAAGGGAGCGTATATTTTCAGTTAAACAGGGGCTCCTTTCAACGCCATCATTCGCGGAGAGCAGGTCTGCATGTCTATTAGGCCAAGCATGCCCCTGGACACACCCCGTCATTGTCCACAACTGCCACGAAGTGGCCCGCAGAGCTAGGCCATGTAATCACTTGGAATATTTCAGAGTATCAAATCTGTTTTCCACACACCGCCACCGATGTGATTGGCTCACTCGCACCACGTGACCTCCCACTACCATATCCCTTCGAAGCGCCTCGAGTGTGCGTGTTCGACGCACGCAGAGCTCGGCCGGACATTCAGCGGCATCACGCATCCTACAAACACTTCGTCGCTTTACAAACACGTCATGAAGAAGCCGGAGAGTAGCTCAGCAGCAACGGAATGTAATCTGTAAATATCGTTTATTGTGTTCCGTGTGAAAAAAGAAAAGACGCCTATGAGCGACGTTCTACGTAGCCACATAGTCAGACGCAGAAGTTGCGCCCAGTTCCTGCAGTAACATACAAAAACTTCGTTGAATAAGCTCTCGTGTGACAGGACACATCACATCACACTTCATCAATATCGCTTCGTTCATGCCACATTAAAAACTACACACTACACATCGTCCTATTTGTTTGGCTCTTTATATCTGAATATGTTTAACAGATCGTACATGCACTTTTTGTAAGCGCGTCATGCATGAGAGAGAAGTCCAAGATTTATTAAAATAATACCTGTTCATCAGTAAACCCTCAATTGTGGCATGATCCTATCAATGCGTGAAAATGGATCGTGAATAACTCTGGGGATAAACTTGGTATCAGGTCATGTTATCAAGCGTACTTTAACAAAAACTACGTGTTGCTAATAGGTATTACACAGAGAGTGCCATTTCAATGCTGTTTTTGTGTGGGGAATGGTCACAGTAAAAAAAATTTGGCAAACACGTTGCATTGTGGGAAGTGCTTTCAGCAGAGGAATCCACAAGAGTACTAAGTATATGTACAAACTGTTGTTTTAGCGTGTGCTTTGAAATTTCTCCCACTGTGCTTGTTTAGAGGAAAAGCAGCTCGCTTTTCCTCTAAACAGAAATAAGAAATTTTAATAGGAGTGCACTATGGAAAAAATTCAATTTTAAAGCATTGCAGTTGCTACACCTCAGATGTTTACGCACTGGCAACATCAACAATACTGCTCCACACAACAAAGCAAAATATTTGGAAAAACCATGCGTGGTAGAAATATAAAAATATATAAAGTCGGAAAGAAAACCAGTAGTTTATGATGTCAATCATTTTTAATGCATTTTTTGCGAATCGGTTGGGAAACAAAAGTGTATTTGCAAATAAGGCACACCATACCTATCACACACCAAATCACTCTTCTGTTTGGCTGCTGGCGTTCTGAACTGGGACAATAATGCGTTTCGCAGAACTTCAAATTACTGTGCACAAACCCACCTCCATTACACATAGAATCCAGTTGAACAGCAAAAAAACGTGCGCTAGCAAAGTATGCTTCAGTGATAGTTCGGATACAAATTGAAGCTGAGCGTGAACCGTGTAGATTCACGAAGTACTTAAGTAAATAACGTCGCAGACGAAGTCACTGGGAGTATGCATTTTTGTTTACAGCTCCCGGCCTGGTGAACACACGCATGGCGCGAAACGAGACCAATGAAGATATGAAGAGAGTTCGAGAACGCATGCCAACGTTAGCCGCACGTTTACCACCCACTCGATTCGTATAACAATCAATGACTCAAAAACTCCTTTCAATATCATACTGAAGAAACACACGTGCACATATTCCATTGTTACGTTACCGCCCACCATTTAAAAGCAAGTACCCTTATATCCTAGTTTTGCGAGCATATGATGACATCGAGGTGACAAGATTAGTCTACTCTCAAAACGCTCTAACAATAATCCGGGCGGTCAGGAAGAAAAATGACCGCCACCGCCCAATGTTGTCCGCGTAGAGCTTACCTATGCAGTACTCCGAGATTTCGCAGTGACTCTACAAAGCCGGCTGTTTGCGCGTTCTACGCTCACTAGGACGCAGCTGTACCATCAGCGTCAAATGAAACCTGAACAGCAGCGAGCCTTTGCGATAGGGTAGCGGGTCGTCCTGTTATCCCCATTGACAGGCGCGCGCATCCTGATCGGTAGCTCTGCGCATATATGCGTGCCTGTCCGTAATGATAAGTGGACGGCACGCACAATACCACCGCAAAGGCTTGCCGCTGTTCGGGTTTAATTTGACGCTGGTAGTACAATTTATTGTGGTAATTTTGAAGATATATGTTCGCCGAGGCTGTCACAGTTGTGTCTTTTTGAACTGTCACATAGATTCGAATACGTAGCGGTTGAGGTCGAGACACGCATGCCGTCTACATATACGCCCATCCTTGTGATATCTAAATTCCTCAAGTTCAACGAGAGCTAGATTGAATAGTGTGGAGCCTAAAACACCCTACTTTGGGGTCCTGCGAGGGCAGATCAATGTCCTATGAAAGCCGCACGTATTCCACCCTGTGTTGCAGCATGAGAGACGAGATATATATTACCTTGGCCTTCAAAGCCATGTCAATTTCCAACCTTTTTTTTTTTTACTGCACCCTTTTACTCTTGCGTAGATCCATCACAGAGCATGCTCCATTTAGAAAGCATGGCTGGAATATTCGTGCTTCATTTACCACGTGAACGAGGTCGGGGGAAATCACCAGAGGCGTATGCATCGGAATGAGGTATCGCGTTTATCCTTGGCTGCGTGCCAATGCGTTTTCACTTTTCTTTCGGTGCACCTTCCACTCGCTGCCGTATCGCCAATGTACGCATTACGCTAACGTTACACTTTCTTTCTGTTTAGCTATATTCGACCGTAGCCTGGGGACGTGTCCCTATTAGGATAAATAAAAAAGAAACGGAAGACTCAGCAAATCCTAATATGCTTGTCAGAACGTTACAGCGTCTCAATTTGTGTTGGCTCTGCAAATCGAGGCTGAAGATAAATAGGGATTTTATGACCGGGGCTTGCACATTTGTCGTTCCAGTCTTTTTCGACGAGATTATTATTTTTTTGTTTTATCTGTGCGGTACCACGTTTTCTAAACGTGAGAAACGTTACGCCTACTCAGTTTTTGCGTTTTGCTCCTTCTCTAGTGACATGGTAGGGCAAGGATGTTCAACTGTTATCTTTCTGTTTTCACCTTTAACCGATCTACGGCAGTAAGTCTTCGTCACGTATAAAAAGGAAGCTGAAAAAAAAGGTGAGAAAAGGTTAGTCGCAAAGATGGTTGCCCTTGGAAGGGATCGGTGAACACCAGTTTTTTAACATTTTTTGGTGAACTTCGGCAGCTTCAAGCGTATCCATCCGTCCATCCGTCTATCTATCTATCTATCTATCTATCTATCTATCTATCTATCTATCTATCTATCTATCTATCTATCTATCTATCTATCTATCTATCTATCTATCTATCTATCTATCTATCTATCTATCTATCTATCTATCTATCTATCTATCTATCTATCTATCTATCTATCTATCTATCTATCTATCTATCTATCTATCTATCTATCTATCTATCTATCTATCTATCTATCTATCTATCTATCTATCTATCTATCTATCTATCTATCTATCTATCTATCTTTCTATCTATCTATCTATCTATCTATCTATCTATCTATCTATCTATCTATCTATCTATCTATCTAGCTGCTTACGTTTAGGTGCTCTCGTGGTCGCTTCCTTAACTGGGCGTGAACCAAAATTAGCATGGGAGGGTAAGATCGTTTGATGAATATGACATGATGGTCACGACTTATAATGTCACAATTCCGTCGCGTACGCCGTCAAACACTTCTCCCCAGACAGTGCCAAATTCCCAAGGGCGGGTATGTGCCACTGGTATGCGGGAATGTGCCACAGGTGAGTGACACTTGGCATCTACCCAGGAACGAGGAGAACACACACGGGCGATTTTAACGCGTGAGCGTTAAAAAATACCCGACATTGGTAGCGTCGTCCCAACGAAGGCACAGAATAACTGTCAGTGTTAGGAAAAACTTGACATAGGCAGCGCTGACCCCCCGACAAATGCAAATAATAAATTTCATGGTCCCAACAGAAATCAAACCTAAGCATTCTGCGAGGCAGTCAAGCATTTTACCACAGAGCTACGCCAGGTCTCGAAACTACTCTACAAATAGACGCTAATCTTTCTAAAACGTCAATAGTTGGGGCAGTGCGGCCAGCCCAAGTTTATAAACATTACATGTGTACTGATTTGATATAACCGTCATGTCGGATTAACGTCAATTGCGGTTAGGTGGCATGCGCTGCAGTTGATTCATGTAGCACTGTCCAGGGCCAGCAACTTCTCTAGCATCAGCGCTTAAGATAAGCTTCTGGTGTTGCTATTAGAGAAGTTCCAGTTGACATCGTTGCGCAAGTGCAAAGAACTGGTTGTATAAACATCTGCACCTATTCAACATATGTCTGTGCGTGCAAAATTTGTACATATATTTAGCGTCATTTCATGACGTGTTGCTCAATAAAAAAAATTGCAACACGGTCACCTTCCCTCCGCATGCTTCGCATAACGTCGCTTCCCAGGTTCGTGGGGTCTGCCGATTTTTTTTTCCGGCGAGTGACGAAAGTGACCTGCAAGTGGAAGCTTTTTCTTTAGTATATTGCTGTTAAGACATAATCAAAATTTCGATGCTCTACTTACGTGCTAAAGGAAGGGAAGAAGGAAAAGAACTTAATTTTGGTCCTGCGGAACGCTACTGCATCACACACCCGGCTCAGGCCCACGTAGGGACCGGCAAGCCGAGCCTGCCGGCCACCTCGCGGGCCCGCTGGACAGCCGAGAGCCGACATTAAAATAGACAGCAGACGTGCGTAAGCGTCATGCTGAGAAAGACAACGCAATGACTCTTCGATAAGCATCCCGTGATATAAACGCACTAACGTTATCACTCTGCCCTGCTAGGTGCTGCTGCCGCTGGCAGCACGTTGAGCAAGCATGAAATACATAGTTACCCGAAATAAACGAATTTGAAGAGTTCTTCTGAGCCTAGCTATCTTGTTGCTTATCGCAACTTCGTTGTCGCGTCGTTACGGCGTGCTAGTTTGACAGCTGCAAGGCGTCATGTCATGGGTGTTTTGTCATTGCTTATTTATAGCATTAATTGCTGTATTGCTTCTTACTGCAGTAAGAAGAAATGGACATGGGTGACAGCACAAATGAACATACGCAAGAGTGCTTCAATCAAGAGCCCTATATTGTACACGAAAATCCACTGCATATTTTTTCCAGCACAAGCTACTCTCTTCGAAGTCTTCTGTATAATCATTTTTGTTGGCACGACTGAGGACATTGACAAAATAAGCGAGCTCTCGATTATCTTCCCATGAACTGCCAAAACGTTTACGAGAAGGCTCATCGCATTTTTCAGTTTCATTTGGTTAACATGAGTGTACAGTGGGCATTGCACGGGTGCTGGTGGAAGAGACTTCGCCCTCTTTAGGAATGGCACGAAATTTGATACAGAAACCTTGTAGTGGGGTTCTGCTCCATTTTTATGACTTCAACCAGCTGCGTTTCTTCGAATGTAGAGTACCTTGATTTCTGTTATCTTAAATGGCAAGCTAGATGTCGACTTCATCTCTACCCTACAGTAGGCCTTCTGAACATGCACGTCCCAATGTTTTCCTGGCTCTAACACAGTGCTAATAATTAGGAAAAATCACTTGGGTGGTTCAGGATTTCTTCGTGTTTCCTCACGTTCTTCTCAATAATGTCTTCAAAGAAGTGTTGTGCTGTTAGCTTACCGGTTACTCATTTCCATTCGCATTTGCTCATTTAGCTCAATTTCGTTTCGAAATAAAATCTGGAAGCGTACGTAGATGAATGTATTAGTCCCGATAAGTGTTAGTTTAGAGTATGCAGGTGCCAATGGAATTTTATCGCAGCTAGCCTCGGTTTGTGAATTTGACTCAAGTGCATATACTCCTAGCCGACCAGGCCTGTAACATATGTTGAACACGTAAGCTGTATTAGGCACAAAATAAGTGTAACTTGAGTATTTGTCTTGGTCATTTCTGTTCTCTAGGAGAAAGAAACAGGCTCGAATCACGGAAAGACGGGGAGGTTAACCGTAACCAATGTTTATGGTTAGGTACAAAATGAGCACACTTTTCGTTTGTATGACTATTCCATTAATAAAGATGTGTCGAATGTTATGTTGCCAATATTTGAGGATTCATCACTAGTAGGACTAGGGACTAGAGACCACATTAGAAACATTATTATTCACCTTTCGAGCATTTCAGTTCCCGTTCTGATGCGATTGCTTGAGATGAGTGTGTGCGGGTGTTTTATTTTTTTTTCAGTATGCCTTTGTTTTTATAATTCTTATGCTGTGTGCTCAATAAATTGAAGATATAAGGAGTAGTCGACGCCTTATTAGTACACCAACACCTCTTTAATTTCACGTAAATAAAAAAAAAAGAAAGGTAAGCACTGATTTTCAGCGCTTACGTCGAATTCCTTTAGGAACGAAGTACCTTAGGGTCTTGTCTTGTCTGGTCCGTGGTAGCGGTGACGATAACGACGACACTGATGACGATAAAGAATAAGCGCGTTCCAGAGTGCACGCATTCTATTTTTGCTACGGATGGAAACAAACGTGAACGTGCTTTCGTGCGCGAAAGGCAATGCCAACGCAGACAACAAGGTATTCCAGCGGTTAGAGTTGACGAAGTTACCACTACGAAGGCGAGAACGGGACATGTGGCAGCTCAACGTGTACGCAGACATCAAGCTACCTCGGAGATGAGAGCTCGGGAACCAGCGGCGAAACAGCAACTCCGAGAAGCTGCCACTCCGGAGTTGAGAGTGCGGGAAGCGACACCCCAACGGCAAAAGCACATTGTATATACTGTATATAGACCTTATCACTTATTTACATTAAGCGCGAGTGGGCTATTTCACCAGTGAATTACAGTGAAACAATCTACAGTGCTTCGGGCACCCGTCAATTCGTGGCGATGCGTGGATTTTTTTTCTTTTTCGCCTATAGTTTTCGCTTTCCAATTCACAGCTCGCTGTTCTATTAGAAGTCGTTGCTAAAGGTCATTACGGGGCAAGAGAGCATGTGAAAGAAATACGGACGGACAACGTGGTACAAAAACTTGGCATATAGAAATATGACAAATAACATTATAATTAGCTTTAAAGTTTATTATCGACCAACTTTAAATTTTATTATCACAAAAATATTTACTCTCTGTAATAGGCTCCTGCCAAGCAACAAAAAAATTGTTTAGTAATAAATCGAACAGCTTCTCGTGCTACGACTTTCCACACACCCTTTGCAATCAACTGTGGGTCATTTTAAAGCCCGCCCCGCCGCGGTGGTCTAGTGGCTAAGGTACTCGGCTGCAGACCCGCAGGTCGCGGGTTCGAATCCCGGCTGCGGCGGCTGCATTTCCGATGGAGGCGGAAATGTTGTAGGCCCGTGTGCTCAGATTTGGGTGCACGTTAAAGAACCCCAGGTGGTCAAAATTTCCGGAGCCCTCCACTACGGCGTCTCTCATAATCATATAGTGGTTTTGGGACGTTAAACCCCACATATCAATCAATCAAATCATTTTAAAGCCCATCGTTCAGCTTCCGCTTCATTTACAACACGAGTGATTTTTCACTTGTTTCTTTTCTTCCGATCCACTCCTATGATATCACAAAGGTCATTCGTAGAAAAATGCCTAGACCTCTGCTTTATCAACGATGACACCATTACTCGTTTTGAAGGATTACAAAACAGCTTTGGAGCCACTAGAGACACACACACAATAAAAAGAAGAGTGGTGAACGGGTTCCTCAAGAACAGGAAATCCAGGATTACTAAAGTTGTAGTAGTACGCCGTTGTTGAAATAAACTCAAACTGGACGGAAAAGTAAATAAGAGAAAAAAAGAAAGTGAACTAGATCACATTATTTCAGCCACATGCGATGAAGTTAAGCCTGGCTTCTTGAAGACAAAACTCCAAGGGCTACCGTAAAGGCGCTGTCCTGAACACCTAACAGGAAAAAAAAAAATGAGACACGAAGAGAGAGCTTATGTGGGCCAGAGTTAATGCGCTTATAGCTACTTCCAGTATCAATTTTTAATGGCGTTTTCATAACTTTTGTTCAGTCTAAGTGGCCGAACGCTACAAAGGTTGGACCATTATTGCGAATAATCCATGGTTCTTCCCCTTATGTAACCGACTTGCCATTGTAGATTGTCTGAGAACGGCTACTTGTATAGCTAAGCACGCAAGACAGCGTTACAAACGTTACAGCAGTAACAAACAGCGAGTACTACGAAAGAAGAGGAACTTCTACTTCGCCATTCAAAGCTTTGCATCATCAGCGTGGTCGCGGAGAGAGTTCTGCAATCAACATCAAAGTGGGGTTTCTCGTATACAGTAGACGCTCTTCAAGTGTCCCTTACAGGTGCATGGCGTGCTCTGTGTATGAAAGACCGTATACTTCATTCGTGGCCCAGTGTCGATGCCTCACGCCACCTGCGTGTGCCAAATATACTATAGGCACAACCGAGCGGGAAACGTTCCATGCCTGCTGTATTACGAAGTCGATTCTCGGCGGAGGTTTAAAAATGGAAAGCCAAAAGGCACGGTGAGTACAGTAGGCACACACGCAGGAACGCTGCTCGGAGGCCTCGCGCGGACCGCAGCTGGAGATGTCGTGCCGATGTATGTGCTCAAATCACGCGATAGTGCACCCTGGTTTCCTGCGCCACCACAACCACGGCGAGACTTTAGATAACAAAGCGAAAAGGGTGCTGTGTACGTAATGCGTGGGTAGGGTCGATCACCTCTTTCCGAAGGCTGCTGTGGCTGCTTCGGCTATTTTAAGACGAAAGCCTGAGATTCGGGATCAAAACAATTAAATTGACCGTCGGAGTCGGCATCGATGGCGTCAACACCAGTGATGCAAGCAACTATCACGTGACAACGTCACCACGGCGTCACAGATCACCAAGCTTTTGACGTCACCTCGACGCTATAGACATACCGTGACTTCACATGGCGACGTTATAACATGGTACCATCGTTTAGTCTCTGGCAGGCCGATCACGAATGCAGTGTAGAACGAGATTTTCAGGAGAATTTAATGTGTTCGGTGATTCTTGAAAAGAGGGGAGAGAGAGAATAATATTATTGGAAAGCACCCAGCTTAACTAAGGCTGATTCCGATTAGCTACCCTGCACTAGGGAAGGGGAACAAAAGTTACCCAGGAGAAGAGTCACTGTTTCAGCATTCGCATCAGTTCCGCGTTTGATACGTATCCTGGAAGCAGCGCACTAGCACGTTAGTTGCAGAAAGCTTTCGGGGATGGGTGAGAGAATATCGATCAATACAGGCAGTAAGTATTAGAAAAATAAAATGGCTCTCGCCTCCGATTCGTTTTAGGCAAATGAATATGAAAGCCTGAGAGTTTTTCGTCGTCTTCGATGTCACATTTCCCAGAGGAATTCATTCTCATAATAATGTTTTCACTGGGCCGCGCTTTTTTGCATATCTAGCGACGAAGCTATTCGACTCACGTGCGACCGCACGCCCCCGATGCTGCATTCCCCTAAATTCTTCTCCGCTGTCGCTCCTAAAAAAAAAAAAAATGAGCGACGCGTGCGTTGAAATTGGATACACGGCGATCAGCAGCACGCTACGCCCGCTGACGTCTCCCGACGTGCGCGTCAGCGAGCGTGTCGCGTGTATATGGCTGCGTGCTTCTTGACGTTCGAGAACGTGCATGTGGTCACAATACGAGCGAATGTTCTGTGGAATCGAAAGATCGCGACGCAAGCAAAGCTTCTTTACGTGGTTCGTTCATGTGCACGTGCTCCGGGCGTGTACTAGTACCCTACCCTACCCCCTTTGTTTATGAGGAGAAGAGCGCCGGCTCTAGTGAGGGTTCATGGCTTCCCTGCCATGAACCCTCACTATATATATATATATACATATATATATATATATATATATATATATATATATATATATATATATATATATATATATATATATATATATATATAAAATGAGATCTAACAGACTGTAATGCCAGGGAATGTATAGGGGAAGTTATTAGAAAAAATGGAATGTAAATAAGAAGAAAGAAAAGTGGGTGAAAAAATAACCAGCCGTTAGCAGTAATCGAACCTACGACCTTCGCATAACGTGTTCTATCCTCTAACCCCTGAGTTGTCACAGCGGCCTTCCCTCCATCCACTTTTTTTTGGGTTTATATGTGAATTTAGATGTGGGAGTGTCAGTCAGCGCCCTCTGTAGCCAAGCGGCGAGTGCGAAACACCCTTTTATGCGCATGTGTGGCGTCACGTAGGACGTGAACTTATTACAAGCGGGCAGCTGACCAATAGTCCCTCGTATACAACCTAATGACAGCCTAAAGGGGAAATGAGGGGCAGGAGCATTTGGCTTTTAGTTAATGCGCACGCTGCGATCCCCATTAGCAGCCATTGGCATGTACATTGAGCACTATCCGACAAGAAAGGGTTGCTACGTTATACTCGCTGGGTGTAACCTCCTTAGTTTCAGAAAGGTTTAGCGAGCGTTGAGCCGTAGTGCCATGAATAAAATGTACTGGTATATACCATGAACTTGGGGTGGTTAAAGGTGGGAAGTAGATACGAAGCGCAAGCCGTAAGAAAGTAAAAGCCGAATTCTCCTGTCTCTCATTTCCCATTAGCAGCCATTGGCATGTATATTGAGCACTATGCGACAGGGAAAGGTTGCTACGTTATACTCGCTGGGCGTAACCTCCTTGGTTTTAGAAAGCTTTAGCGAGCGTTGGGCCGCAGTGCCATGAATACAGTGAACTAGTATATACCATGCATGAACTCGAGGTGGTTAAAGCTGGGAAGTAGACCCGAAGCGCAAGCCATAAGAAAGTGTGAGTGTGCCACCTCTCGTTTAGTCCTTGGAATGTCCGCTGGATGGCGGTGCTTCTATATGGGGAATATATGATGAAAAGATTCGAGATGGTGGTACTTTGAGTGTAGACTAGATGCACGAACGGACACACAGACAGACGCATGGACGGACGCAGGCATGGCTGTATGAACGTATGGACGCATGGACGGACGCAGGGGCGGATGCATGGACGAACGCAGGGACGGGCGCATGGATGGACGTACGAACGCACGAACAGACGCACGGACGGGCGGGCAGATGAACGCATGAACGGTCACACAGACGGACGCATGGATGGGATGGAAGAGAGAATGAATGGACGGCCGGATACTTCGCTCCACTCTCCATCATTCACCCCGTGGATATGCTGCCATTTTTTTCACATAAAAGGAACGTGCGTAAATTACAAGTGAAAGTTGTATAAACTTATGTAGCTCAAGAGAATATTTATTTCAATATATTTCGCCAAATGAGGGAAGAAATCTGTTAAAAGTTAGTTGACTATTTTCTAAAGCTCTTGTTGTCCAGGCACATTGGTGGACGAAACAGGATGTCATCAAGGGCCTGTGTTTGCGAACACTGAAAGGATCTATAGGACCCCCGCATAATACGAAAGTGAAACGTGTCTTCACTGCAGCAGTCGAGCGCCCATTGTGCATTGTTTCGTCACAAGGGCGAATAAATGAGTTCTGAAGCAACAAATCGTAAGGTCACACGAAGAAAGGCAGGCAGGCAGTTCACTGTATTCATGGCACTGCAGCCCAACGCTCGCTAAACCTTTCTAACACCTAGCAGGTTACGACCAGCGAGTATAACGCAGCAACCCTTTCTTGTCAGATAGTGCTCAATGTACATGCCAATGGCTGCTAAGGGGGAACGAGAGACAGAAGAATTCGGCTTTTAGTTATGCGCACGCTGCAAATTTTTTATTGTTCAACAACGCACAGGAGAAATCTCCCACCGGCACCACCTTGCAGGTCAAAACGTAAGACATGTTATGCACTACTACGAGGGACGAACGGGTGCCGCTTTAAGGAGCTCGCCCCTAAAACGAAAGTGAGACGCTTGTCTCTTAGGTTCGTTGCGTCCCATGAAAGAATAAACTTTTTCTAAACACGAGACATTCCTTACTCTTGCGAAGAACATGAAAGCGTGCTTTCAGTTGGGACGTTAAGAGCTGGCAAATGAGTTGACCGAAGTTTTTTTTTTCTTTGGCGTACAATGCTTGAAACCTTGAAACCATAGCACCGAGAATGAACACTGGCCTCGCCGTGGTCGCGGCAATGTGACGTCATGGCAAGGATTCGCCTGCTCCACCAGCGCTTGTTGCCTTTTTCTGCGCCCGCAATGTACAGTCTCTTTAGCAATACGTTGTGATTATTTACGAAGTACTTACTGTGAAAATGGTGATACAGAAGAATACGATCGTTGTTTTTATCGCATACACCACGGAATAAGTGCTAAACATATGATAAGTGGTAGTAACACGATTACAACCAGACATAGACTCCAGGATTAGAACATATCTATGCCAAAGTATCAGAAATGAAATTGAGATGCTTTCAATTCACTAAATACATCGCTTTTTACCATGCCGGTTATGCCCACATGTGGTAAAACTCCAAATTATTTGACAGAACTGTGCGTTCTGCAGCAGGAGACATTACATGAATATAACTGTCATAAGCACTCACTTAACATATTCGTCAAATAAACAAAATAATATACCGGCGCACACACAATGATTTCGGAAATATTAAAATGTTTTTCTTTACTGGGATTAAATGTACAGGTTTATTCTCAGCAGTCACCAAGGATTATGTATTCGTATGCCCTGATTTGTGTAAAACGCTGGTGTGTTCTACCGCCGCTTTAGAAACGCTAGTAGGAGCTTTACGTGACAGCACCACTTAGAGCAACTACTTCAACACCAACGTCAGAAAATCGAAATGAACTCTTTCTATGGCGCATTCACCGACGTGGCCCTTGCAGTGGCGTAACCAGGAGATGGCTCACCCAGCCTGTGCCCTACCCCCAATTTTTTCCCCATGCAAAAAAATGACCCCCCCCCCCCCCAACCCAAAAAAATTCCAGCCATCTGCTTCTGTGCCCATTTAATACTTAAACAACCTTCGCCTCGAGGAGGCGACGACTGGTCTCGCATATCATGTCCACCAATAGGTAATCAACCGCAAAAAAATTCAACATATGAGGTGGCCATCTAAACTGGTAGTTAGCAGCACGACCGCACCGTTGGTACAATTCCGCACGAAGAAATTCTGACAGGAATCGGAATTTCCGCCCCTAACTTCAACCGCACTTTACATAAAAAATTTCAGTCAATATAAAGGTTCAAAAGTATCGCGAGAAAAACGTGAAACTACACAACGTGTTCAGTGCGCAAGTACAGGATAAAGACACACAGCAGCGGCGGCGGTAATCTAGGGCGAGCGTATTCCGATATATGTTGCGAGACTCGATACTGAACGCGAGCGCGGGGCTCGACGCACCTGTTAAAGCACTGTCTGTAGGTAATAATTATTCTAGGGGAAGAGAATACCTGATATCTCTGAAAGGAATCGCCCATGGACATCTCAACATAACATTGTAGAAATGGTGTCTAAATTCTTTCTCTAAATCGCATGATTACGCGGAAAATGCGTTTGTTTTATCCAAACAGAAGCGTGTTCTTAATTTTCACGCCTGTTGGAATGCGGCTGTCGTGGCCACGAATGGAATACATCATCGGGTTCAGCAGCGCGACACAGACCTTTTCACTCCTTTCACATTGCTATACGACCCAGTGCATGATTGTGCAAAAGCAAATGTAGACTTTTTTTTTGTTTTACCTGAAACGTTACCAATTCTGTTTTTCTTTTATTCATCTGCAGCTTGAGACGAACAAAAAGCGAACGATAACAGCGGAACGGCGCGCGAAGTGAGCGCATCATTATGTAGGTGCGTCGCTGCTGGCATCAGAGTGTGCGTGCCGTGACGTCATTCGCCAGGCGGCGCCACTCCAACTTTTCAGAGAGATCAGCCACGTTTTTCCATCAGAGACCGTGCGCGTGGCACGTGCGCGGCGGATGTAATCGCTTGCCGTAACGACGCTGCCGGGCGTTTACCACATGAAGGAAGAAAAAACGAAAGGACGGAGCATTACGTTACACGAGTGAAGCCAAGTGAAGCCCACTGCGTGGGTCCAACACGTGATCAAAACGTCACAGCGTGTGGTAGGTTTCAGTACTCTCGGCGGTGTTTCGTGTTTTGACCACCTGCATGAGCCGGCTGGTCTCCGCCAAACCAGTGCGTTTTGATTAAAAGCTACCAGACGCCATGCCGCGAGGTACATATAGCTTCCTAATATACACCAGAGGCAACTCTGGCGCTAGTGTCTATGGGCGCTGCAACGCACGGCGCTTCAGCAAGCTTGGGAATGATGGGTAGTACACACATTTGTCTAGTCTTCGTACTTCAGGCCTGCTTTTGGCTCCGTGTAGGTTCGTGTGGCTTGGAGCTGTTTTCTCACAAAACAAAAATCAGCAAATGTTCAGCGGTTGCGCTTCACTACCTTATTATTTCAGACTTTCCTTTCCAAATCGGGTCACGAAGTTCAAATGGGTTAAATCTTTCTTCCAAAACAAAACCGAAACACAGCAATAAACGAAGCCGCAAGTACGATTCGCCGGCCGCAAGTACGAAGACTAGGCAAATGTGTGTACTACCCATCATTCCCATGGTCGCTGAACGATCGCAGCGACATAGTCCCCTTTAGTTAATTTTAGGAAACTCTATGCCGAAGTATCGGCAAGCTTCGTTGCTTGCGTGATCTCACCACGAAAATTCACGTGTTGGGCCGACGTGAATGGCTTCGAAACGGGTTGGCTCGCCAAGGCTGGCTGCGTGAAGTAATGCTCCCTCTTTTTTTTTTTTGCTTCCTCCATGGTGTGCCACGCCTTCAATGCACAGAGTGGTCTGTGCAGCACTCGAGCACTGGCAGTCTGCGGCAACACGTCCCGAATGTTGCATTGCTACAACTGCAGATAGCCAAAACTCCAGACACACTTGGAGTTGCCCCCGCATGAAAGGCACACGTTCTTTTAGGGCGCAGCTCTTAGGCCCCTGTTCTGGCATATAGCGGCGTCGGCGCTACCATAACGGATAGAGCATAAGAGGGTGAGGAGTGTGAAGGTGGAGTGCAGCGGTGAATAAAGACGGTGATATTGAGAAGGAAGAAGCCGCAGGGGCGAGACGGCCACAGACGGCGCCACCGTAGTGCGTGCCATCATGCAGTCAGCCATGCAGTCAGCCATGACGTCAGCCATGACGTCATCCCTAAGGTATGCGGCGTGGGAATCCGCCTGTATAGCACGTATGGAGTTAAAGCGCTTCATAAATGGAGGTCTTTCTGCGGTGGCTGTGTTTCTATCAGTGAAAACTATCGGTGAAAACTATTTTCTAAACTGTATTCTAAACTATTAGCGCGGGATTGAAGTAAGCCAAACAAAACGAAGGCTAGCACTATAACATTATTTTCTATCCCTAGCGCTTACGTTCTGATCCACTCCAAGTCGTCCGGAGACCGAGTTCTAACGAACGAAAAGGTGCCTGCGTAATCGCACAATAATTGGGCACATAAAAGTCCATAACCTTATTTTTGGTACTGTCATTATGACTTCAAAGCCTGCAGTTGAGCAAGAGGCTGTGTTCACACCGAAGGCGCACTGCTGTATTGATGGGGTGGCAATCGCACAGAACAAGCAAATTATAACAGTAAAGAAAGATATACCGAAGGGAATCGCGATGGTGAGTCCCTCCCATATATTCAGTAACCTGTGCAATGTCCGCGAAGTTTTAACTTCCCTTTCCTCGGCGCTGTAGCAGGCTGGCTATATCGACGTGCGCTTATCGCGCAGCCCACACTGCTCTTCGAAATACCTCCCAACAGAATGCAAACGCAAAGGCTGCGCTGAGGACTGGTGCAGGCATGCGAGTAATATAGAAGGGACAGTGGCGATGCTTTTCATATTTATGTATTAGCGTCAGCGTTTGACTATAGCAACCTTTTTCTTTTACTTTTTTATTTTTTCAGAGGTTGCATTGCGGTATAGGAAGATAAAGGGAAAAGTGCCTGTGCACCCCATGGTGTTAGATGGGGACAGAAAAAGAAACTTAGTCCCAAAGTGCCAAAGTAGGGGGGAGGCGGAGCCGGGGGAGGGAGGGTGCTGTGGCGCTATCATCGATGCTGAATTTCTACGACTGGTCGGAGGCCTACTCGCTTTTCTCATTTCAAAAGCGCGCCTTGCCGCGACTGGCGGCTGAAAAGTGTCGTGCTTCACTAAATTTTGTGTGGTCCGGACTGTGAAAACGAATAAAAAAAAAAGGAATGTACGAGACTGCTGAAGTCCATTACCATAACTTCAGTCTCGTCGATGCCGGCGTGCATCGACGGTAATGACGTCCATATAGGAACGTTGCATACGGGGTGCATGAAATAATTGCGATCTTATAGGAAGCACACTGATACTTCGCATTTATAGCGACGTGTTCGCAAGAACTCGAGCGAGTTGGGTCTGCATACTGTGGCGATGCGTTTTACTATGCTAATGCTTTTTGGCGCCCTTTGCGCTTGGCCCATTGTCAGAGTGGCTGCCAACCCACTTTGCCAACAAGATCGGACAGCCGTAAGTGGTGGATCATAAAAAAAGCCTGAATTATGGCTTAGCAGATTGATACAAAAAATACTGATCACGGTTGCCGTTATTCTTTATTGCCCGGTTGTTTTAGTTAGCCGCTCGCAGTTTTGTGTTTACAGGTGTGTGGCATGTGCGCACCAACGTGGTTGTCCTTGTTTGTAGTAGTTTTGTTCAGTTGCCCGATGTTTAAAAAATAGTGTTGACAGGAGTCTTAGGTGCTACCAACACGTTGTCATTACTATGACTCCTTATAAGAAAACCTTTGAATAGCTCATGTATTATAGTGACGGAAATAGAGATTCCTTGAACGGCTTTTGTTGAAGGTACTTCATAACACGAAAATTGCTTGCTCAGTCTACATAGGACACATTAGAACCTCATCATTCCTTAATGGACTAATAACAAAAAATTGGCAGATTCCACGTACAGTGAGATTAGATGATATGCGAAGCACGAATGAGAAATGTTTATAAGTCACTTTAAAGTCAGCAGAACGTTGCAAGGTGCAGGTAAATGATGTCGTACTTGACTTCCGTGTCTTGATTATCATGTTTGTACCACTTAAATACCTTCGTAATCTATTCACGCCCCGTGATACCGAACTTGGCATATGTGAAGCTAGCGAAACAGACGCGAGCGCATCATCAGTGTGGCATATAGTCCTGTTGTTACATGACACGCATGTCGTCATTATTATGTTTGGATGTGTCGTTTACCTATGTCGTCCGTTCGCGTCGCGTAATACTAAGTTTGGTACATGTGAAGCTAGCGAATCAGCCGCATCATGAGCGGAGCGTGTAGTCATGTTGTTACACGACATGCATGTCATGTTTATCACGTTGTCACCGGTATCATACCTTCGTCATCCATTCACGTCCCGTAATAGCAAGTTTGGTGTAAGTGAAGCTAGCGAAACGGCCGCCAGCGCATCATGAGCGTGGCATGTAGTCATGTTGTCACATGACCCGCACCTCATGATTATCTCGTTTGCACCAGTCACATACTTTCGTCGTCCATTCACGCACCGTAAAACCGAATTGGGTTTATGTGCAAGCTAGCGAAATGGCCGCGAGGGCATCATGAGCGTGGCATGTAGTCATGCTGTTACATGGCATGCTTCTCATGATTTTCATGTTAGGGTCTGTCGCTTGTGTTCGGCATGCAATCATGTCATACCATACCAGTTTTACAACATGCCATGTGAACTAAACCACGGCAAAAGCTGCAATACCATGAAATGTAAATCATGACATTAATGACATACATGTCATGATTTTCATGGTATAACTAGTCAAGTGTGTTCTTCATACAGTCATGTTCGTATCGATACCATTATCAAAACGGCCAGGAGAGCTAAATGTCCTAGGCCGCTAGATAGATAGATAGATAGATAGATAGATAGATAGATAGATAGATAGATAGATAGATAGATAGATAGATACGCTCAAAGTCGCCGAAGTTCACTAAGAAATGCTTCGCATTTATTATTAACTGATTGCCTTTGACGTTCCGAAACAAAGATATTGTTACGGGAAGGCACACGCAAAACTAGGCGTTTGGAGATATATTTACACAGCGCCAATGCGCAAGCCAAGATGGAGAACAAGAGCTGTGCCCTACACCAAACTCACGTCGTCTTTCTCGGCGCCCATCTAACCGCTTTAGTGGGACATTGTCTCATAACAGAACCCCCGGGTGCTGAAGCTCTCGGTGATTTCTATGATGTTGCCGAGTGGTAAAGTCTAAGGTGAGATACATGAACAATGTCTGTAGGCAGTGGAGGGGAGGAGGAGGGGCTATCTCGTAGGTCACATCTGTCACCTGGCGCAATGCGCGGTAGGGTCCCGAGTAGTGGGAAAACAGTTTTTCAGAAAGTCCAACGCACCTAGTCGGAGTCCACAATAGCACAAGAGAACCCGGAGTAAAGGAAACTTGGCAATGATGGGAGTTGTAACGCTGCCGCTGCTGATCTTGCGATGCCAAAAGGCGCTGACAGGCAACTTATCGTGTTTTTCGAGCTCTGGTGATATCATCGCGGGCGTATTCGGTCATCGAGTCGACGGCTGTCGGAAAGATGGTGTCAAACGGTAAAGTTGGATCATTGCCAAACACGAGATAGAAAGGTGAAAAACCAGCTGCATCGTGGCGTGAGGAATTATAGGCGAACGTAACGAAGGGCAATGCAACGTCCCAGTCCATGTGGTCGGACGATACGTACATGGCGAGCATATCAGTTAAAGTCCGGTTGAATCGGTCAGTCAGTCCATTAGTTTGCGGGTGGTAGGCTGTCGTAAATTTATGTTTTGTCTCGCAGGAACGAAGCAGGTCGTCGATAACTCGGGAAAGGAAATAGCGCCCACGATCTGTGAGGAGTTGGCGTGGGGCGCCATGATGAAGTATGACGTCGTGCAGAAAAGAATCGGCAACGTACGTGGCACAGCTGGTTGGTAGAGCCCGTGCTATGGCGTACCGGGTTATGTGATCCGTTGCAACAGCTTTCCACTTATTCCCAGAAGTGGACGCAGGAAAAGGCCCTAGGAGGTCAAGACAAATTCGAAAGAACGGATCAAAGGGAACGTCAAGTGGTTGGAAGAACCCGACAGGGCTCACAGAAGTTTTTTTTCGGCGTTGACACTGGTCGCATGAGGCGACGTAGCTGCGGACAAAGCGATAAAGACTGGGCCAGTAAAATCGATGCTGTACATGGTCATACGTCCGAGACAGTCCGAGGTGACCGGCAGTGGGAGCGTCGTGGAGCTGGCCGATCACGCTCGCACGTAAGTGGGAAGGTACCACAAGCAGCAGTATGTGTCCATCAGGGTGGACATTGTAACGGTAAAATGTGCCATCCTTGATCACGAACAATCGAGTTGACGGATCGGGTGCCGCCGAATTAAGCTTCTCGGTGATGTTACGTAAGACAGGATCTCGGCGCTGTTCCTCACGGATGTTGCTTAAAGCGGAGAGAGACTGGACACATGGCGCTTTATCGAACGCGTCAGGTAGGTCCACTGGATTCCGAGATAAGCAGTCAGCGTAATGGTGTAAGCGGCCAGATTTGTAGGACACCGAGTAGTTATACTCTTGGAGTCGTAACGCCCATCGACCAAGGCGCCCAGTGGGGTCCTTCAAGGATGCGAGCCAGCAAAGTGCGTGGTGATCGGTTGTGACGGTTAAATGTCGACCATGTAAATAGGGCCGAAATTTTGCTGCTGCCCAAACGAGAGCAAGGCACTCCCTTTCGGTGATTGAGTAGTTCCTTTCCGCCTGCGAGAGGAGACGGCCGACATAGGCGATACCGCGGGCGCAGCCGCCTTGATGCTGGACCAAAACAGCACCAATTCCGTGGTCACTGGCATCGGTGCGGACTTCTGTAGGGGTGGCATTGTCAAAATGGTCCAGAACAGGTGGTTCTGTTAGCAATGCAAAAAGTGTAGAGAACGCCTTAGCCTGCGCAGCACCCCATGTGAATGAGACATCTTTTCTCAGTAAGTTTGTGAGAGGACGGGCTACTTCCGCAAAGCTATTCACAAAGCGTCGAAAGTACGAGCACAGACCGAGAAAGCTGAAGATTTCTTTGGTGCAGGTCGGAATGGGGAAGTTCCGCACGGCTCGCACTT